>NC_141693.1:301413874-301611374 GCF_964263255.1 Lissotriton vulgaris
GTGTGTGTGTGTGGCTCTGTGTGTGTGTGTGGCTCTGTGTGTGTGTGTGGCTCTGTGTGTGTGTGTGGCTCTGTGTGTGTGTGTGGCTCTGTGTGTGTGTGTGGCTCTGTGTGTGTGTGGCTCTGTGTGTGTGTGTCTCTGTGTGTGTGTGTGTGGCTCTGTCTGTGTGTGTGGCTCTGTCTGTGTGTGTGGCTCTGTCTGTGTGTGTGGCTCTGTCTGTGTGTGTGGCTCTGTCTGTGTGTGTGGCTCTGTCTGTGTGTGTGGCTCTGTCTGTGTGTGTGGCTCTGTCTGTGTGTGTGGCTCTGTCTGTGTGTGTGGCTCTGTCTGTGTGTGTGGCTCTGTCTGTGTGTGTGGCTCTGTCTGTGTGTGTGGCTCTGTCTCTGTGTGTGTGTCTCTGTGTGTGTGTCTCTGTGTGTGTGTCTCTGTGTGTGTGTGTCTCTGTGTGTGTGTGTGTCTGTGTGTGTGTGTGTCTGTCTGTGTGTGTGTCTGTCTGTGTGTGGCTCTGTCTGTGTGTGGCTCTGTCTGTATTTATTTATTTATTTATTCAAAGTTTTATATAGCGCGAACAAGATCCTTACAGATATCAGAGCGCTTCACAATGGCAGGGTAGTGGCAGTAGGAAAGAACAGTGGTAATGGGAGCAATGTAGTAGTCACAACATGAAGGATAATAAGAAAACAACATACATAAACAAATCAATATACAGTCAGGTGAACAGGTAATAAAACTGCACAAGTCATGGATCACATTATATAGGTGTTGAGGTACACCTTGGGTGTGTGGCAAGCTTATAACAGTGTTTTAGTATAGAGAGCGCACTGAGTGAGGGCATCGGGAGGGTGAATCTGTGACCAATGTATCTCATATATTGGTCGGTAGGACGAATGAGGCGAAGTAGTGTCACCATCAGGTAGAGGTATAATGCCAAAGGACAAGGTGAGCACTGATACCAGGCAATGTAGAGTCTCTGAACCAATACCTATAATGTTCAGGAGATCTTGGCCAGAAGGATGGTTTTCACCTCTTTCTTGAAGAGTGCAGCGGAGGAGATACGCCTAGTTTCAGGCGGGAGCGCATTCCAGATCCTGGGTGCCATTCCTGAGAAGGAGCGCTTGTAGGTTTTCTCTTTCCTGAATCTACGGGGTTTCAGGAGTAGATTCTTTGAGCTTCTATTGGACCTTGAACCTCCTGATATGGACAATTTTTGAGCGAGGTAGTTGGGTGCATTGTGGTGCACGGCCGCGTGTGTCATAACAGCAATTTTTAGTTGTATTCTGGCTTCAAACGGCAGCCATTTTAGGGACTTTAAATCTGGGGAAATATGTGAATGTTTTCTTGAGCCAGTAATGAGTCTTGCGGCAGCGTTCAGGGAGGCTCTTAAGGGTGCTGTTGTGGATAGCGGGAGTCCACTGAGGGTCACAATTCCGTAGTCGATTCGAGGGATGACTAACGCTTGTACAGCAGTTCGAAAGTCTTCAGTTGGAAGGAAGGGTTTGATTTTCCTCAGTGTGTTTATTTGGAAATTGGCTGCTTTTGTGGCTTTGCTGATGTGTTGCTGCATGTTGAGCTTGGCGTCCAGTGTGATGCCTAGAGATTTCGCTGAGTCCACGATGGTGGGTTGGACATTAAGTGCTGTTAGGTTGTTGAGCCATGTTTGGGTGGTGGAAATTTTCGCCGGGGGTGAGATGAGAAGGAACTCAGTTTTCAGAGCATTTAGTTTGAGGTGATTATCGGCTAGCCAAGATTGAGTGTTGATAAGCGTGGAGTTCAGATGTTTGATATCTTCCGGAGATTGAAGCTTTAGGTACAGTTGTGTGTCGTCGGCGTACATATGGAATTGGACATTAGAAGCTTGGAGCAAGGTGGCGAGCGGTTCCATGACGAGGTTGAACAAAGTGGGGGAGAGGGAGGATCCTTGTGGAACACCTAGATCCGCAGGCACGGGTGCAGATAGCACATTATCGATCTTGAACTTCTGAGATCGGTTGTGTAGGAAGGACGAGAACCATTTGAGAACCGTTCCCGATAGACCCATTCTAGTGCTTAGCAGTTCCAGCAGGTTCTCATGTTTGACCGTGTCAAATGCTGACGAGAGGTCAAGAAGGATGAGGAGACAGGACTCATTGCGGTCAAGAATTTGGAGGGCGTCATCAATTATGTGTGTCATAGCTGTTTCCGTGCTATGTTTCGCTCTGAATCCTGATTGATGAGAATTGAGGAGGTCAAATTGGTCAATGTGTCTTGTTAGTTGGAGTTGGACACATTTCTCCAGCAGTTTGGCCAGGGTGGGAATATTGGTGATGGGTCGGTAATTGTTTAGGTCAGTTGGATCAGCTGTAGGTTTCTTGAGTATAGGAGTGACTTGCCCCACCTTGAGGGAGTCCGGAATGAGGCCTTGTTGCAGGGAGCAGTTGATGATTTTGGTCCAGAGAGGGAGGAGCAGGGGGATGAAGACTTTTACGGCATTAGCAGGTAGAGGGTCTGTGTGGTGGTTAGAGGGCTTTAAGGTGCAGAGCAATTTGTGTATTGTTTCTTCCGAGTAGGTATCGAAGTACTGCCAGGAAGCCATGTTTTTAGGTTGAGTGTTAGCCATTCTTGTGTGGATGGGGAATCGGCTTACATCCATGATGAGGTCGTTTCTTATGTTGTCAGTCTTTAGCTTAAAGAAAGCAGAGAAGTCTTCACAGTGTGGGGTGTCGCTTGTTGTGCTACTTGATTGTAGGGGTTGTGCTTTTGTTTGGGTTTTGATTAGATCGAAGAGTTTTCTTGGCCTGTTTTTTGCTTGGTCCAATTGGCGGCTGAAGAAGTCCCGTTTTGTGCGCTTTATTATCCTGAAGTAGGCATTTCTCTTGTTTTTGAGCCTTTTGAGGTGCAGTGCTGAGGGGTCCGCTCTCCAAGTGCGCTCTGCCATTCGCATCGAACGCCTATCGTCATTGAGTCTATCATCATACCAGGGGTTGGAAGTTTTGGTGGAGACTCTCTTCAGTTGCAGTGGGGCGACTTCATTGACTAATGTATTCATAGATTCAAGGTAGTGGTCAGTCAGTGATTGAACATCTGCGGCACCTGAAGGGGGAAGGAGCAGATTGCCGATGTGGGGAGGCAGAGTAGTGGCGTTGAGGTTCTTCATGTCCCTTTTCCATATTTTGGATTTGATTGGTTGTGTCGGGTTAGGTTTAACTTTTTCATTGATATAGAAGGTGATGATGTGGTGATCTGACCAGTCGCAGGGTAGAATCGTCTCCAGTTGTGTAGAATTCTCTTTGGCAATGATGAGATCAAGTATCGCGCCTTTGTCGTGTGTTGGTCTATCGCATATTTGGGTGAGGTCAAGTGCATTAAGGAAGGTTTTGAGACTGTTTACCACTGTGTCTTTCTGGTCGTTCCAGTGGAGATTGAAGTCACCCAGGTAGACTTGGGTGGTCTGCCGACCGGCATTGGAAGTGATCATGTCCATGAGTTGTTGGGTGAATATGAGATTGTCACCAGGCGGATGATAGATGAGATGTAGAGCACAAACTTGTTTGGCCTCGCTGGTAATGTCGAGGCAGAGGAGTTCACAGGAGGAGAGGGAGGGGGAGGTGACTTTAGTAACGGAGAGGTTGCTTTTAAAGATGCATGCAATTCCCCCGCCCGTCTTGTCTGAAGACCTGTCTAACCTGATGATGTGATAGTTGGGGGGGACTAGTATGTCCATAATCGGAGTAGAGGTTTCAGTGAGCCAAGTTTCTGTTAGAATGGCTAGGTCCAGATCCCTATCTGAGACGAGATCTGCGATGTCGGAGGAGTGTCTCTGGGCCGATCTGCAGTTGAGTAGGATGCATTTGAGTTTGGGAGAGAGAGGGGTGGTCGAGCTTTCTAGAGTGAGGGGAACTTTTCTGAGGTTGTTAGGGACGGAACCTCTGTTATTGAGTGTTGGGAGCCTCAGAGGGTTTGTAAGAATGGTGGGTATGGGGATGTGTGTGCTGGGTATGTGTTTTACCGGACCCGCGCCATAAGAGCGTAGTAGTGAGCAAAGTTCGCGGTCCGACAGTGAGTTGGGGACACGGCGGGGGCGGTGGGAGTTGTTGCGAACGGGGATAGTCGGCCAGCGCGGGTGACGTTGGAGGCGAGGGTATGTAGGGCGGGTGCGTCCTTTGTAGGGTAGAGGGATGATGGGAGGAGGACTGGGCTGTGATGAGAGCAGGTCTTTGATTGCGCGGATATCTTTTTTGATTTGTAGAATATCCTCTTTGACTTGTTGGAGGGTGGGTAAAGTCTGGTCAGGGGGAGCATTGGGGATGGCGAAGGTGGTGTATAGTGAGCTAGAAAGCGGGCAGGGAATCGAAGGGGGGATATAATGGCGTTATTGGCTGGGGGAGTGAGTGAAGCAGGCGGTGATGGTGGTGGGTGGGAGGCATAGGTAGTGCTGCCTATGGGAGAGGGAGCCGGTGAGTGGAAGAGTGAGTGAAGGCCCAAGACAGTGGGGGAGACCGGCGGGTAGTGAGGGCTGAGAGTAGGCGGTGGGAGAGAGGGGGATGCTAAGGTAGGAGAGGTGGTATGTTCTGTGTGTGTCGTTGGGACGGTGTGATTGTCGTGGGTGGGAGTAGGGAGGCGGCTGGGGGGCGTAAGGTGTTCGCCGTAGGGGGTATGGGAGGGGGGGGTGAATAGGCTTTGAGTGGTGAAGTTAACAGATGGTGGCGTGTTGTGGGTGCGGGTTATTTTGTCAGGTGTGGGAGTGTCGCGGGTGAGAGTGGGGATGGTGCTGTGGAGGGGGGGGCGTCTGTCGTGGGGGGGATGGGTGGGGAGGGTCGATAGACTCCGAGCGGTGGTGTGTGCAGGAGGCGTGTCGCAGGTGTGGGTTGTTATGTCAGGGAGGAGAGGGATAGAGGGGATGTGAGTGGGGGTAAAAGGGATCACGTTAGAGGGGCGGTTAGTATAAGAGGTGGCGGCGTTTGAGTTAGACACAGCAGGTGGGCCATTTACTGGGGTGTTAGGGGAGTCTGTCGTTGGGGAATGTGGGGTGTTAACAGCGGGTGGGCTATTTACTGGGGTGCTGGGGGTAGAGGTGGGGGCTGCGATGTTAGGGGTGATGGTGCTGGTGGAGATCAGGGTGTGGGTCCGTGGATTGGAGAGGTGCTCTTTGAACTTGGGGAATAGGTTGTCTAGTAGTTCCAGGTTCTTGTCCGTGGATTGAATAAGGACAATCCCGTTGTTATAGATAGTAATGGTAGTCCTGCCAGGGAAGAGGTGGGAAGGTGCGATGGAGAGAGTTAGGCCATGAGTTGTTTTCCTGGTGGCGGAGACGGTAAGTAGGGTTAGGAACGCTTTTTTCCATTGGGCTCTGCGAGAGGTGTGGAAGATGATATCAGTTTTCATGGCTCCATTGGCCGGTGAAAAGTAGGTGTCGGCAAAGGGTGTTTCAGGGTGCGACCTCATGAAGTTATGTGTGTCTCTCTGTGTGTGTGTGTCTGTGTGTGTTTGTCTGTGGGTGTGTGTGTTTGTCTGTGGGTGTGTGTGTTTGTCTGTGGGTGTGTGTGTTTGTCTGTGGGTGTGTGTGTTTGTCTGTGGGTGTCTGTGTCTGTGGGTGTCTGTGTCTGTGTGTGTGGCTCTGTGTGTGTGTGTGGCTCTGTGTGTGTGTGTGGCTCTGTGTGTGTGTGTGGCTCTGTGTGTGTGTGTGGCTCTGTGTGTGTGTGTGGCTCTGTGTGTGTGTGTGGCTCTGTGTGTGTGTGTGGCTCTGTGTGTGTGTGTGGCTCTGTGTGTGTGTGTGGCTCTGTGTGTGTGTGTGGCTCTGTGTGTGTGTGTGGCTCTGTGTGTGTGTGTGGCTCCGTCTGTGTGTGTGGCTCCGTCTGTGTGTGTGGCTCCGTCTGTGTGTGTGGCTCCGTCTGTGTGTGTGGCTCCGTCTGTGTGTGTGGCTCCGTCTGTGTGTGTGGCTCCGTCTGTGTGTGTGGCTCCGTCTGTGTGTGTGGCTCCGTCTGTGTGTGTGGCTCCGTCTGTGTGTGTGGCTCCGTCTGTGTGTGTGGCTCCGTCTGTGTGTGTGGCTCCGTCTGTGTGTGTGGCTCCGTCTGTGTGTGTGTGGCTCCGTCTGTGTGTGTGTGGCTCCGTCTGTGTGTGTGTGGCTCCGTCTGTGTGTGTGTGGCTCCGTCTGTGTGTGTGTGGCTCCGTCTGTGTGTGTGTGGCTCCGTCTGTGTGTGTGTGGCTCCGTCTGTGTGTGTGTGGCTCCGTCTGTGTGTGTGGCTCCGTCTGTGTGTGTGGCTCCGTCTGTGTGTGTGGCTCCGTCTGTGTGTGTGGCTCCGTCTGTGTGTGTGGCTCCGTCTGTGTGAGTGGCTCCGTCTGTGTGAGTGGCTCCGTCTGTGTGAGTGGCTCCGTCTGTGTGAGTGGCTCCGTCTGTGTGTGTGGCTCCGTCTGTGTGTGTGGCTCCGTCTGTGTGTGTGGCTCCGTCTGTGTGTGTGGCTCCGTCTGTGTGTGTGGCTCCGTCTGTGTGTGTGGCTCCGTCTGTGTGTGTGGCTCCGTCTGTGTGTGTGGCTCCGTCTGTGTGTGTGGCTCCGTCTGTGTGTGTGGCTCCGTCTGTGTGTGTGGCTCCGTCTGTGTGTGTGGCTCCGTCTGTGTGTGTGTGGCTCCGTCTGTGTGTGTGGCTCCGTCTGTGTGTGTGTGGCTCCGTCTGTGTGTGTGTGGCTCCGTCTGTGTGTGTGTGGCTCCGTCTGTGTGTGTGTGGCTCCGTCTGTGTGTGTGTGGCTCCGTCTGTGTGTGTGTGGCTCCGTCTGTGTGTGTGTGGCTCCGTCTGTGTGTGTGTGGCTCCGTCTGTGTGTGTGGCTCCGTCTGTGTGTGTGGCTCCGTCTGTGTGTGTGGCTCCGTCTGTGTGAGTGGCTCCGTCTGTGTGAGTGGCTCCGTCTGTGTGAGTGGCTCCGTCTGTGTGAGTGGCTCCGTCTGTGTGAGTGGCTCCGTCTGTGTGAGTGGCTCCGTCTGTGTGAGTGGCTCCGTCTGTGTGAGTGGCTCCGTCTGTGTGAGTGGCTCCGTCTGTGTGAGTGGCTCCGTCTGTGTGAGTGGCTCCGTCTGTGTGAGTGGCTCCGTCTGTGTGAGTGGCTCCGTCTGTGTGAGTGGCTCCGTCTGTGTGAGTGGCTCCGTCTGTGTGAGTGGCTCCGTCTGTGTGAGTGGCTCCGTCTGTGTGAGTGGCTCCGTCTGTGTGAGTGGCTCCGTCTGTGTGAGTGGCTCCGTCTGTGTGAGTGGCTCCGTCTGTGTGAGTGGCTCCGTCTGTGTGAGTGGCTCCGTCTGTGTGAGTGGCTCCGTCTGTGTGAGTGGCTCCGTCTGTGTGAGTGGCTCCGTCTGTGTGAGTGGCTCCGTCTGTGTGAGTGGCTCCGTCTGTGTGAGTGGCTCCGTCTGTGTGAGTGGCTCCGTCTGTGTGAGTGGCTCCGTCTGTGTGAGTGGCTCTGTCTGTGTGAGTGGCTCTGTCTGTGTGAGTGGCTCTGTCTGTGTGAGTGGCTCTGTCTGTGTGAGTGGCTCTGTCTGTGTGAGTGGCTCTGTGTGTGTGTGTGGCTCTGCCTGTGTGTGTGGTTGTGTGTGTGGATCTGCCTGTGTGTGTGTGGGGGGGTGACTTTGTCTGTGTGGGGGTGTGCGTCTGTGTGGGGGTGTGCCTTTGTGTGTGTGTTTGTGGCTGTGTGTGTGTGTGTGTGGCTCTGTGTGTGTGTGTGGCTGTGTGTGTGGCTGTGTGTGTGGCTGTGTGTGTGGCTGTGTGTGTGGCTGTGTGTGTGGCTGTGTGTGTGTGTGTGGGTGTGTGTGTGTGTGTGGCTCTGTGTGTGTGTGGCTGAGTGTGTGTGTGTGGCTCTGTGTGTGTGTGTGGCTCTGTGTCTGTGTGTGTGGCTCTGTGTGTGTGGCTCTGTGTGTGTGTGGCTCTGTGTGTGTGTGGCTCTGTGTGTGTGGCTCTGTGTGTGTGGCTCTGTGTGTGTGTGGCTCTGTGTGTGTGTGGCTCTGTGTGTGTGTGGCTCTGTGTGTGTGTGGCTCTGTGTGTGTGTGTGGCTCTGTGTGTGTGTGTGGCTCTGTGTGTGTGTGTGGCTCTGTGTGTGTGTGTGGCTCTGTGTGTGTGTGTGGCTCTGTGTGTGTGTGGCTCTGTGTGTGTGTGGCTCTGTGTGTGTGTGGCTCTGTGTGTGTGTGGCTCTGTGTGTGTGTGGCTCTGTGTGTGTGTGGCTCTGTGTGTGTGTGGCTCTGTGTGTGTGTGGCTCTGTGTGTGTGTGGCTCTGTGTGTGTGTGGCTCTGTGTGTGTGTGGCTCTGTGTGTGTGTGTGGCTCTGTGTGTGTGTGTGGCTCTGTGTGTGTGTGTGGCTCTGTGTGTGTGTGTGGCTCTGTGTGTGTGTGTGGCTCTGTGTGTGTGTGTGGCTCTGTGTGTGTGTGTGGCTCTGTGTGTGTGTGTGGCTCTGTGTGTGTGTGTGGCTCTGTGTGTGTGTGTGGCTCTGTGTGTGTGTGTGGCTCTGTGTGTGTGTGGCTCTGTGTGTGTGTGTGGCTCTGTGTGTGGCTCTGTGTGTGTGGCTCTGTGTGTGTGGCTCTGTGTGTGTGGCTCTGTGTGTGTGGCTCTGTGTGTGTGGCTCTGTGTGTGTGGCTCTGTGTGTGTGGCTCTGTGTGTGTGTGTGGCTCTGTGTGTGTGTGTGGCTCTGTGTGTGTGTGTGTGTGTGTGGCTCTGTGTGTGTGTGTGTGTCTGTCTCTGTGTCTGTCTCTGTGTGTGTGTGTGTGGCTCTGTGTGTGGTGCTCTGTGTCCGCTAATACTCTCTACTACTCACCTATTGCCATTGTAAATGACAATACCATTTATTTAGGTTTTTAAAAAAATGAAAAAATGCCATTTGCAATGCCAATAGCTCTAACTTTAATAAAGCCGAGACCATTGCATTGTAAGTGCTAGTTTCTTCTTAGGTTGCAGGAATCTGCCTTCGTGGTTCAGGGTGCCCCGAAAATACTATATTTAGGGGGCGTTTTAGGGGTGTCTAGGTCAGTATCCAATGGGCTACTGACCTTCGGTGACTACACCCTGGGTGTGCTCACCTCACGTGGGGAAGGGAGCACAATCCCTAATCCTGATTGGCGAGTGCCTGCCGTCTGCAAGATGACGGGCACTGAAGAGGTGGCTTCACCGTGCCCTCCCCCCCCCCCCCCCCCCCCACCTGGCAGAGGTGGGCACACCTTCTGAGCTGGCTAATTTTTTGCATCTGTCTTCCAGCTGAAAAGGAGGGGAGACAGGAAGGGGCCTGCTCCTGATAGCAGGATAAGCTGGGGGTTGCATTACAAAGGATGCCAGACCTTTGAAGCTCCCCTGGAACAGATGGCTCTTCCTGGCCTGAGGGAGGTGTGAACACCTCCACCCAGGAAAGGCTTTGTTTCTGGGCTTGAGGTGCGAAGGCTCCTACCCTAAGGGTCCACAAACATGTCTCATGGCTCTGGTCGTTTTTCAGGGGGCATCTTTAAGATGCCCTCTGAGTGCATTTTTCATTAAATCCCACAATGGCATTAGTGTGGGTTTAATGTGCTGAGAAGTTTGATACCGGTTTGTAATGACAATCTCCCAGCACCATATACTCTTAATGGCAGCACTGCACTTACAATGTCTAAGACTTGATTTAGACACTGTAGGGGTACAGGGCTCACGCCACTGGTATTAGGCACACAGCTAGAGGGTGGCTGACTCAGGGCAGTGGTTTGTAGGCAGGGCACACAGGGACGTGTGCCATATCGACTTCACTTGTTTTGCACCAAATAACGCAGCGTGCAATAACAGGGTGTGTGCGTGTGTAAAGGTACAGGGCCTCTAAGGGTGGCACAATAAATGCTGCAGCCCTTAGAGGTCTTCCCCGGTCATGGTGCAGGTCGTAGTGACAGTCATAGTGCCCTAGGTACCTGTGGTACCATTTACCAGGGGATGACTTGTGGCCAGAGATGCCTATTGGGCTTGGGTGCAGTTTTGGGGAAGAACACAGGCCCTGGGATCCTGATTGGCAGGGACCCAGGGCACATCAAGTCAAAAGTGAATCAGTTGTCTGTCAAAAAGTGGAGGGGGTTACTGCAACAGAAACTAAGCTTCTCAGTCACTTTGACCAAAATGTAAAGAGTATTCTGCTTACATTAGACAATCCAAAAACATAGAAAAGTTACAAACTGTGTCATTGTCCAGCCCAAAATCTTTCAACCACTCCAGTACTCGAACAATGTCCACTCTTGTTCTCAGTGAAAATCGTGCTACCACTCATTCCTCCAAACATGAAAGCAAAATGGAAAAACTCAATCTAAGTCATGGGACATTCTGTGTCTAGGTTGATGCCTGAATGAGCAGATGGGGGTAAACAGTAATTCTAGCCACGACAATGGTTGACAGCCCCAATTAGGATTTTAAAACCAAAAGATCGTATACTATGCTCAATGCAAGACTCCATGCATGGGAAGTCATAATAGTTTTCCACTACAAAATACAAGATTCCCGGTCTCAAAATAAACAATTTCAGACTAGTGTCAGAGAGCCCTTTTAAATAAACCAAGCTGAAGACTTACTTTTAAAATTCCTGCATGGCTGAGGAGCAGGTTTGAGGTCTTGAGATCTCTGTGGAGTATCCAGTTGTCATGCAGATGCTTAACCCCTCGTAATAGCTGGATCATCAGTGTCTTCACTTCACCTGAATAAGTAGACCACAACAAAACATAGATTACTTTTGGAGAGAAGGTGGGAGGTAATACAGGGGAATGACAATGTATGTAATAGTCTGAAGAAATTTAGTGGTTGGGGTGGGTGCATTTACACAGCACTTGCTCTGGTGCACCTCAGCACTTTAATAGTGGCTTGCAGGCAGTGTTGATGTGGTGGTGTGACAGGGAGAGAGAAGCTGGTGGGGTTAGATAAGCTTTGTGATGGTCAGCAAGGTGGTTGTGCTTTTGGAATTAAGGGACCACCACAGATGCCTCCCATGTATCTCCTTTAAAATGTCTGTAATGTGGAAGTCAATTTCAACACAAACTGGCATCTTGTAGTCAAAACAACAAATTTCTCTTTTAAAGACACGTTCAATCACTCATAAATCCTATTCGGCTCCAAACTCAATGAATCACCCATGTCTCTGAACAACTGCAGCAACATCGAAAAGTGCAGGAAAAAGCCCCCTTTATGTCATGGTGACCCCCAGTTTTCCCTCATCAATACTTATGTTTTCGACTGGAAGCTTGCTAACCATGCTCCAGCGTCAATGCTCTTTCTCTAAAACAAGGTTAAAGCTACAATTGTGATACAATTGGCACACACTGTGGAACTCCTGTAAGTTCCTTGTAAAGGGTACCCATCACACATCATTCACCTGTTCTCCAGCACATTACTCCATCCTGCAGCCAGGTAAACGTAGAGCGGCAAGGCGGCGGGTTACTTGGGCCAAGCCTCGGGTGCAGCCGCACCCTGCCGCCTAGTAGTTGTCGATCACTCTTCGCCTGACTGTCCCCGGACCCCGCCCCTGAGCTGTGAGTGTGCCTCCTAGCCTCACGGACTGTATCATCCTCCCCGTGTGCCTTACTACCATTCGCCCGAGGGCCCTCATCTTATCCCAAAGGTGGCCGTCCGCACGACAACCACCTGAGCACCTCCCTCCCTGCTGCCCGCTACCCTCCGCCCTCCCCAGCATTTCTCCATGCATAGCTCCCCTTCATCCCTCCTCAGACAAGGTCTCTTGAGCGTCACAGCAGGCACCGTGGTTATTTACAAGGAATTGTAACTCCTCTAAATGATCTTGGAAGGATAAAAGGCAGAGTGAGTCTAGAGTTGGGCTCGAACCGCCCTCCAAGGATACCAGCAGCTCTTTGAGTCCTCTCCTGAGGTGAGTTGGGGCAGCGTACAGACAACCTTCCCTCATTGTCCCACCTGCCTGTGCCCTCGTTGTGTCTGTGTGTGTGACGAACCTGCCACCCGTCTGATAGCACTGTGATCCATACTGCACCATCCCTGTGTGCCCTTACTACCACTGGCCCATCCAGCAACACCTCCTGTCCCACGCTTATAAAGAACATGCTTGCACCCCCCCCCCCCCCCATCAGCCCACAAGCCAAGCACTGAAAGCTAGTGCTGAGCTCCCAGCCCCCGCGAGCCTGCGAATAGCTCATCCCCATGGCTGCCTCCCTAAACAAGTACAGGAACATGTCACAATAATTATAAACAATCTAAATTCCATATGTGTCTTCCAGGCACTACGGCGCACATCTTGGTAACCCGCATTCGTCTGATTTCGCTATTTTGTGTATTTACGCCTGGGCTTCTCTCGGTTAAATTACACAATAATACATGTTCTAATTCTAGTGACATATAATGTAAACACCTTTTCAGCTGTTCGAAATCAGGTGCTGGAACATTATATTGTATCACTCCATTGACTGTAATTTACTAGAAGTAATAGCTTATAAAGATGGGCTGAGAAGCAGTCCCTCACTCCTCCCTCAGCATACAAAACGCCAAAAAAGCAAGTCAGTGTTCAAGTGAACCCCGTATGTGGCCTAAATTGTATTGTAGATGGAGCACAATTTAAGTCAATTAACACGCACAGAAGAGAGTTGCTTATACTGCTTGTGCGCACACCCTGAACATCTGGATTTCTTAAATGCGACGATAAATGAAACCAGCATTGGCATAGCCAAATAGCTCAGCTTGGCAACGCCAGAGCTATTGGCTTTGTCAATGTTAACGTCTTTCAGCAATGTTATGTAGCAGCGTCATAGCGCTTTTCCCCTGACTTTTAGCCATGTTCACCAGCTAAAAGTCACTGACAAAGCCAATAGCCCTTGCATTCCCAAGTCCTACGTATGTGGAGCTAATATGAAAACAAGTTACTTACCTGTAACTGTAGTTCTCCAGTATTGGAAGCTTTCATAGTTTCACATGCATGAATCATTCCCAGTCGTCGAGACGGGAGTCTCCAGTATATAAAAAAGCAATGCTTAGCAGTATAGCAAACTGAAAGAGGCCTAGGCCGTTTTCATTTTGCAACCCATAACACTTATGTAAAAAGGACCAAACTTCTCCCTGAACCAATCAGAGCTCCTCACCCTCTAGAACCCTCCTGAGAGAACCTCTATCTCCTCAGATTTTTGGGCACTAGCATAAAATACTTTCCGTGCTGAATCCAAGGTGAGCCTCTCAGGGGAGGAGGGTGCGTCGCATGCGAATCTATGAAAGCTTCCAATACTGGAGAGCTACAGTTACAGGTAAGTAACTTGTTTTCTTACTCCAGTATTAGAGCTTTCATAGATTCACATGACCGAATCAGAATAGCGAGCAGTGATATAAGAAAGCACATTTGTTTTCTGTATTCCATCATCATGTAAGACAGTATGAATAACATACACAGCGAGTAATAAAAATGTGCCTATGTAATAAAGAACAAGCATTTGCAATGCAATGGTCTCGGCATTATTAAAGGTAGAGCTATTGGCATTGCTCATGACATTTTTTTTCTTTAAATCAAAAATAAATGGGCATTGTCATTAACATTGCCAATACACAGCACTCTGCACTCAACAGCACACAATGCTCTGCACACTCACCACCACTCTGCCCTCACCACCACTCTGCCCTCACCACCACTCTGCCCTCACCACCACTCTGCACTCACCACCACTCTGCACTCACCACCACTCTGCACTCACCACCACTCTGCACTCACCACCACTCTGCACTCACCACCACTCTGCACTCACCACCACTCTGCACTCACCACCACTCTGCACTCACCACCACTCTGCACTCACCACCACTCTGCACTCACCACCACTCTGCACTCACCACCACTCTGCACTCACCACCACTCTGCACTCACCACCACTCTGCACTCACCACTCTGCACTCACCACCAGGTAGAGATAATACTAGCACCCTAGCCCGCTCACTGCCTTTTGTATCTGAAACCTGCAGGGACTTTTGTACAGGCTGCATGCAAAGCTTGACATACATACATCTTGGAGCACCTTGGAAGTGTTGCAGCAGAAAGAGCAGTCGTTTTAATTTAAGTAGACTTAGGTCATTTAATATTTTGAAAATGGTTGTACGTCCTGAAGTAGAAGCAAAGATGCTTTTCATTTGCATCAGTTAATGTAGTAGATTCTGCCTGTGCAATGTACCAGCGTGTTTGTGATTGGGTTATTTGCTGTTGTGGGTCTCCAATCACGCTCCTACATAGTTTCTGAAAAAGCTTTCTTAGTATCGCGGCCGCCCCGGAAGTCAGGCACGGTCGCCTGTGACGAGGGCGGGGCCACGTTCAGACCGGAAGAGGAGGCAGGCGGAGTCGTTGCGTCTCGCGGCCCGGGGCTCCTGTGAGCGGTGTAGAGCCCCGGGGCCGCGCCAGCAGGAGGTTGGGCGCCGCGTGCTGAGGTAAGGTAAGTTCCAAAATGCTGGAGCGCGATTGGTGCACTTGTGTGTGTGTATGCTCGTGTGTGTATGTATGTGTGCGGCGGGGGAGGGGGAGGGGGGGCCTCGGTGCACTTGTGTGTGTGCGCGCGTGTGTGTATGAGTCAGGGGTGGTGTCTCTGTATGTATGTATGTGCGTGCGTGCATTGGCGCTTGTGTGTGTGTGTTTGCGCATGCGTGTGTGGTGCTTGCGCTTCCCAGGAGACAGCGCCTGGCCACAGCGCGCGTTCCAGTTACAAATCGCCTGGAAGGATGCGCGTGGCCGGGACTGTCTCCTGGGAAGCATAGTCGCTGACAAAAGATCTCCGGCGGAGACGCGCTTCCGCGCGTTGACGCCGAGACCTAAAAAAGGAAGGAGGGATGTAAAGAGGGCTCACCGTTATTGGACGACATTTCTCAGCACCGCCTCTCCCACTGCCACATCTGTCTCAGCAGCCGCTTCTAAGCAGTAGTGCCTAGTGAAGGTGTCCGTAGATGTCCAGGTTGCTGCCCTGCAGATGTCCTGGATCAGCACTCCTGAAAACAACGTAGTGGATGTGGACACTGCTCTCATTGAATGAGCACGAACCCGTGCATTCAGAGATTTTCCAGCAGCTTGGTGACAGTAGACAATCGCACTGGAAATCCATCTGGCAATCCCACGTTTTGATAAAGGGAAACCTTTTCTGGGTGCGCTGTAAGCAACGAAAAGCTGTGAAGACTTGCGAAAGTCCTTAGTATAGAATTTGAGACATCGTTGTATATCCAGCGAATGTAAAACTCTTTCTGCCGCTGTCACTGTTTGAGGAAAGCAGCGTTTCAACACTAATGGTTAATTTAAATGAAAGTCAGTTGGTACTTTAGGAATACATTTTGGGTTAGTCCTAAGAATCATCCTGTCTTCTTTAAATTGCAAAAAAGGGTCTTGAAACGTGAGAGCCTGTAGTTCTCCTACTCGTCTCGCTGATGTTAGAGCGATGAGAAGCGCTACCTTCCATGATAGGAATTTAATATCTGCCCTGTGTATAGGTTCGAAAGGCTGCTTCATTAATTGTGACAGAACTATGTTTAGACGTCAAAGTGGTGGTGGAGGTTTTATTGGAGGAAAAACTCTGAACAATCCTGTGAGAAGTTGGCCTGATATTCAGTGTTCACTATTCTAGTGATCACTATGTATCAGTCCAAACAACCCTTATGGTGATTGGTTGTAAGTCAACCTTATAGACCAGCTATCCTAGTAGCATGGATACGAGCAGTCTTCGGGCTAAACTCTAGAGGGCGTGTTAAGCCAGCTGTTATACCATCACATATACCCCTTGAACACCAAGTGAAAGGACACCACACAAGTGTTATGAAAATAAACAGTGTATTTATTTAGATCACAAGAGCCCTTTACTCTTTATGAGGACAGGGTACTAAGCACACAACAAAAAGTATTTTCGTAAGAGTTAAGTTGCACAATTTACACAAATGCCCGAGGGGCACGAAAAACCATATACTATGGAAGTGGAATGCGAAATTACTAGCAAATAAGTAGTGGACTATTAGGCTTTAGAATCGCTAGGACTACGTTACTGAACCTTCAGATTACTAGTAGGAGGCCTAGGGGACTTAGGTGCAGAGTGTGCACTCTCACGCGGGATGCGGGACAAAGTCTATGGGAGCTAGTAAAAGCAAAGTTAGTGTTCTCGGGCGAACCCGATAAGGTAGGTTGAAAACGAAAGGGGATCTGGACCCTTGGATAGTGAGGCTATGCTGGGGCACCGAAATGCCGAAGTTACCTAGCCCAGGGGCTGCGGCTGCATAGGGTTCAAGTGTCGTCGGAAACCTTCGTTGACGAACCAGGAGCCTGAAAGAAGGAGTTGCTGGCAGGCGACCAGTGAAGATTGTTCGATGGATCCAAGCCTGGATCGAAGATGGAAGACACCTGTAAGCAGAGGGGACCAAGTCCTGAATCACTAGCCAGTGATCAGATGGGCACCAGGATGGCACCGGATGGAGTCACCTCGACCAGGTGAGTGGGCGACGCTGGGCTCTGCAGTCTCACGGACCAGGAGGCGTTGTCGGCGACCAGGATGGAGGTGCGAGCTGTCCCACGATGGTTGATGCTGTCGACGTCGCTGGACCCAGGATTGGGGCAACAAGTCTTGGCAAATTCAAGCCCACGCGGTGGACCTAAAATGGCGTCTGGAGTGGACCAGGAGGGTCCGGGGTGCTCCTCTTTTGGAAGGGAGCAAGAGCCAGTCTGGAGCAACCAGACCAGCAGTGGTGATGTCGTCTGTCGTCGTCGGGAAGGCCACAAGCCAGCGGGCTAGTAGCCAGACAACGCGGTGAGCAGCCAAAAAGCAGAAGGGCCCCACGCAGATCTCGTGGATGCTGGGGGGCTGGTCTTCGGTGCTGGAGCTGCTCAGGGTCGGGGCTTCTCGGACCCCAAAGCACTCACCAGAGGATCCCTCGGCGGTCGTGCTGGAAAGAAGTCGTGCAGTTCTGATGATGGCCGGTCCCTCGAGGTCTCGTCGCACCTACGGAGCTCAGCTTAGCTGTAGAGGTAGGTAGAGGTCAGAGGTGCCAGGGAAGCCGGGTCTCGTCGAGCTGGTCAGTCGGATTCCGGAGGAAGGACGTGCAGCAAACCGCAGAGTTCTTAGATGGTGCCTGCGGATGCAGGGTTACTACTCCTTAGCCACAAGGGAGAAATCTTGAGAAGAAGTCGAGAGTTCCTTTTGTAGAAAGTAGTTTCTTGATTCAAAGATGATCTAATTTGGAAGGGTCCCCGCTCCTGCCTTTATCCTAAAGAAAGGGGTGGGTAGGCGACTAGGTCCTGCCCTAGGGGTGGGACCAGGAAGGGGGGTGGTTACACCCCTCTCCCATGCCGGACTTTCCCCAGGCCAGGGGCTGGTGTGCCCCTGGAACTGGTTCTAGCCGGCCTATGCGTAGTGAGCACCTTCCTGTAAAGCCCTGCCTACCCAGGATACACAAAACCCTGTCTGGGATGGTGCTAGCACCGCCCCTGACAGGAAACCCTTTGTCCAAGCTCCCCTCGCTGGAAGGACTCCCAGCTGCAGGGGGTCAGACTTGTGTCTGTGGTGGCAGCATCCATTTTGTGATGCGGAGGTTTGAGTTAACTTTAACCGGGGTTCACAGTTACATACATGTCGTGTCCCTCTAGAAGGGTGGAATGCTAATCCCGTCGCCAGAATTGGCAAGGGGTTAGTATTCCAATTCGTATGACACCTTACTCGACATGTTTTGATAAAGCGATACCAAAGATAGCATATAACCGCGAGGATTATAATGCACTTAAGAGTATATGGTATGCGTTATCATGGAACAGCTATTAGGACTTGGTTCCGCAAGCTGCAAACGGGCTCAGCTCATGCCAGAGCACCATCTCACACGATTCCAAGCACTCTGCCTTCAGGATTGTCAAGGCCTGCCATAGGAGTGACTGAGAGGAATCTGTGTGTCCATTTTAGGGTTAGATATAGGTATACCATATCTAAAGCAAGGGGTGATTACACCACCTTGCCCCAGCTGTCGTGCAGCCAGTTGTGTCAGATTTAGATGGCCAGCCAGGGGTGGCATAATACATGCTGCAGCCCCTGGTAGGCCCTGGGTACACCTAGGCCCCGAGTTATAGGGTCTGATAAGGTGGCCCAGTACCAATTGGATATGTACCTAAGATACATGGAATCCATTTTACAGAGAGAGCAGTAGGCCTGGGGTCCTGATTGGCAGGGTCCCAGGCCAACTAAGTCGGAAAACCAGCAAAACACCAGGCAAAAAAGTTGGGCAACCATAGTCAGGTATCCACCTTCCTACAAATCCCTTCATAAATTGTTTGATGATCCTTGCCGACCATAAAGATGGAAACACAACAGGTGATGGACCGAATGTGGATCAATGTCACACACTCACCCCAGTCCAAAGATCTGGGCCCAAATCCATCGTTTTTTTGCACTCCACACCACCCTGGGTTAGACAATGGCGATATGCAAATCAGCTCTGACCCTGTGCCCCATGGGAACAGTCCAGTCCGAACTACAAAAGCCATGTCCTTCCCAGAACAGAATCAAGCATCCGTGCACCGGACCGGTTTCGAGGTAACACCTCTCATCAGCCGGCTAGCTTGACTCCAGTGGTGTGGAGTGCCTGGGACCCACGTCTGGGCATCCCCAGCGCACTTAGGGCGGAATATGCAAACACAACAGGTGATGGACCGAATGTGGATCAATGTCACACACACACCCCCCAGTCCAACGATCTGGGCCTAAATCCATCGTTTTTTTGCACTCCACACCACCCTGGGTTAGACAATGGCGATATGCAAATCAGCTCTGACCCTGTGCCCCATGGGAACAGTCCAGTCCGAACTACAAAAGCCATGTCCTTCCAGAACGGAATCAAGCATCCGAGGACCGGACCGGTTTCGAGGTAACACCTCATCAGCCCGGCTAGCTTGACTCCAGTGGTGTGGAGTGCCTGGGACCCACGTCTGGGCATCCCCAGCGCACTTAGGGCGGAATATGCAAACACAACAGGTGATGGACCGAATGTGGATCAATGTCACACACTCACCCCAGTCCAAAGATCAGGGCCCAAATCCATCGTTTTTTTGCACTCCACACCACCCTGGGTTAGACAATGGCGATATGCAAATCAGCTCTGACCCTGTGCCCCATGGGAACAGTCCAGTCCGAACTACAAAAGCCACCACCCAGGGTGGTGTGGAGTGCAAAAAAACGATGGATTTGGGCCCAGATCTTTGTACTGGGGTGAATGTGTGACATTGATCCACATTCTGTCCATCACCTGTTTTGTTTGCAATTGCCGCCATAAGTGCGCTGGGGATGCTCAGACGTGGGTCCCAGGCACTCCACACCACTGGAGTCAAGCTAGCCAGGCTGATGAGGTGTTACCTCGAAACCGGTCCAGTCCTCGGATGCTTGATTCCGTTCTGGGAAGGACATGGCTTTTGTAGTTCGGACTGGACTGTTCCCATGGGGCACAGGGTCAGAGCTGATTTGCATATCGCCATTGTCTAACCAAGGGTGGTGTGGAGTGCAAAAAAACGATGGATTTGGGCCCAGATCTTTGGACTGGGGTGAATGTGTGACATTGATCCACATTCTGTCCATCACCTGTTTTGTTTGCAACTGCGACCATAAAGATGGGCCAGAGGCAGACCTTCTGTAGCGGGATAATGCGGCTAAATGCACCTTAATGGAGGCGTGAGCCAATCCCAATTTGGCTAAAAAGTAAGATGAATGGGATAATCTCATGAGTTAGAGGATGAATTTTACTTCTGACACCATAGACAAAACCTCTTCCATTTCATTCTGTAGGTTTTGTTGGTACTATCTGCTCTAGCCTTTGAGAGTATGTTTTTACTCTGAGATATTTACATGCTGAAACTCACAGTGCTCAGGAGAAAGGCCGCTAAGTGAAAGGATTTCGGGTCCGATGGAGCACTTGTCTCTGGGACATTGTCAGAAGTGATGGAATTGGTTGGAGACGAACTGGACGATCCTCCGACAGCAGCAGGAGTTCTGTGAACCAGTGTTGTCTGGGCCACCATGGGGCTATCGGGATCAGCCTGTACGGTTCGTTCTTGATCTACACAAGCACTCTCGGCAGGAGAGGAATTGGAGGGAAAACGTAGGCAAATACGCCGGACCATGCCATTGAAAACGCATTCCCCCAAGACCCCCTCTGGGGAAGCCAGCTTGCGAAGAACCGGCATTTCTTGTTCTCCCTTGTGCCGAAGAGGTCTACTGTTGGTTTTCCCCATCTTCGAAAAATGTTGTTTAGGATCCCCTGGTCCAGCTCCCACTTGTGGCAGGACAACCTGAGCCTGCTGATGTTTTGATCCCCTGGGAGATGTTCTGCTGTAGCGCCCATTCCCATATTCTCTGGGCTTCTTGAGAAAGGGAGAGAGATCGTGTTCCTCCTTGTTTGTATAAGTAGTGCATCGCAGTCGTGTTGTCCGTTCTTATCAACACCGACGAGATTCTTATCCTTGGCAGGAAAGCTTGTAATGCGAAGCGGATTGCCCTGAGCTCCAGCAAGTTTGTGTGTAATTGCTGCTCGTGCAACTTCCAACGACCGCTGACTTGAAGGTCTTGAAAAAATGCTCCCCATACTTCTAGGGACGCATAGGTAGTCACTACCAATGGAGCTTGTAAGAAATGAAAGACCTTGAGAGACATTTTGTTGTTGTGTCCACCATGTCGCTGCTTGGCCATGACTGGTGTTACTTGGACCACGTCTTCGAAGGATCCCTCCACTTGACACAATTGTAGATCGAGCTGTTCTTGCAACGGGGCATTCTTAACCTGCAGTGAGGCACGAGGGGAATGCAAGATGACATTATGCCCAGTAATGACTTGTACCTGCGTACTGAAAGACAGTTTCTTTTTATAAAGTCTTGGAAGAGAGACACAATCTTCAGTTGTCTTTCTATGGAGGGAAACGCCTTGTTCCTTTCCGTATGTAGTATTGCTCCCAAAAAAGTGATCAGTTTTGTTGGTCGAAGGGATGATTTTTCGTCGTGTAGAGTCAAACCTAGTTTGGCAAACAAGTCTATGCAAACCTTCGTTGACGCTCTGGCTAGTGCTTCCGATGATGCCTTGACTACCCAGTCGTTGAGGTAAGGAAATATTTGATGTTTTTGTTTTCTTAAAACAGCCGCTACTGGAGCCAGGCATTTTGTTAACACTCTTGGCGCTGACTTTAGGCCGAATGGCAGTACCTTGAATTGGTAATGTACTCCGGCTACCATGAAGCGAAGGTACTGCCTGTGTGAAGGATGGATAAGGACGTGAAAGTACGCATCCTGTAGATCTAAAGTGGTCAAATGATCTCCTGGGTTCAATAGTAGAAGGATGTCCTGAAGAGAAACTATCCTGAAAGACAGTTTTTTTAGATAGGTGTTTAGGGATCTGAGATCCAGAATAGGACGGCATTGGAGGATGGTTTTCTTGATCAGAAAAAATCGGGAGTAAATGAATATGCTACTTACCAGTATGCATCTGTTCTTGGCATGTAGGGCTGCTGACATTCATATCTGTGCATAGATCGCCGCCTAGTGTTGGGTCCGGATGATTGCACATAGTTGTCCTGGAAGAGTCTTCGAAGTATCACGAGATAGGTGGCTCCTCCCCTGGACTACAGCGCGCATGGGCATCCTCTCCATCCTCCGATTGTTTCGCCATTGTGGCAGAGATGGACTATGATACAGTAAGTGATGTCCATGCTTGAGATTAATTCGGAGTGCTACAGCTGCGACAGGCACCGGGGAGGAGGGCGGGCGATATGAATGTCAGCCCTACATGCCAAGAACAGATGCATACTGGTAAGTAGCATATTCCGTTCGAGGCATGTGGGCTGCTGAATTCATATCTGTGCATAGAATAAATAGCAGTCTCCCTTTTAGCGGTGGTTGCCCGTGCCAGCTGCAGCAGTCTGAAAAAGAGTCCTGATAACAGCCTGTCCTACAGCAGCTTTCTGTTTGGAGTGTACATCCACGCAGTAGTGTTTGGTAAATGTATGTATGGTGGACCCTGTGGCTGCTCTACATATATCCTCTAGAGGAATGTTACCTAGGATGCCCCTAACTTGCATGTTGAATGCGCTCTTGGGGGAACTGTTAATGTGCGTTTAGCTTTTTGATAACAAATTTGTATGCACTTAACAATCCACCTGGCTATACCCGATTTGGAAATGGTGTTGCCTTTGTGCTGTGGTGAAAAGGCAATAAACAGTTGCTTAGTCTTTCTGAAATCCTTTGTCCTGTCTATGTAATACAGGAGAGCTCTTTTAACATCGAGTGTGCAGAGCTCTGTCTGCCCCTGAATCTGGATTTAGGAAGAATACTGGCAGTTCTATCGTTTGGTTAATGTGGAACTGTGATACCACCTTAGGCATAAATTTAGGGTTGGTACGTAGCACTACCCTATTAGCATGAATCTGTATGAAAGGCTCTTGAATAGTTAGGGCGTGAAGCTCACTAACTCTCCTTAGCGACGTGATAGCTACTAGAAAGGCCACTTTCCATGTTAGAAATTGTATCTCACAAGAGTGTAGAGGTTCAAAAGGTGGTCCCATCAGTCTGGTCAGAACTACGTTCAGATTCCTCACAGGTGAAGGCGGGTGTCTAGGAGGAATCACTCGTTTGAGTCCCTCTATAAAAGCTTTAATGGCTGGCACTCTGAAAAGGGAAAGGTGCAGCCTGTTCTGAAGATAAGCTGCTATTGCAGCTAAATGTATCCGTATGGAACTATATGCCAGATTGCATCTGTATAGATGTAACAAATAACATAATATTTTGAGTTGATGCATCTAGCGGATTTATGTCATTATTGTTACAATAAATGACAAAGCGCTTCCTCTTTGCCGCATAGCATGCCCTGGTTGTAGGTCTTCTTGCCTCCTTGATAATATTCATACAGTCAGGGGGCAGGTTCAGGTAGCCAAACTCTATGACCTCAGGAGCCATATCGCAAGGCTCAACTGTTGCGGATCTGGGTGCTGAATGTCTCCATGGCTCTGAGTGAGGAGACTGGGTGTGAGTCGCAGTCGTTGATGAGGCACCACGGAAAGTTCTAGGAACGTGGTGTACCATGCCTGCCTTGCCCATTTTGGAGCAACCAGGATGAGTGTCATTGAGTGCTGTCACAGTTTGTTTGCCACTAGCGGTATGAGCGGTGCCGGGGGAAAAGCGTACGCAAATCTGCCTGACCAGTTCATCCACATCGCATTGCCCTGAGACTGCGGGTGTGGGAACCTGGCGGCGAAGGTTTGGCATTTTGCGTTTTCCTTTGTGGCGAACAGATCTATCGCTGGATGACCCCACTGCTGGAAATACGATTGTAGCACTGAGGGATGTATCTCCCACTCGTGCATCTGGTGGCTGTGTCTGCTGAGCAGATCCGCCATCTGGTTGTCCTTGCCTGGGAGGTGTTCTGCCATGAGGAACATGTTTCCTTGAATGGCCCACTTCCACATGCTTTGAGCTAGGTGTGACAACTGTGGAGAGTGTGTCCCTCCCTGCTTCTGGATGTAGTACATGGCAGTCATGTTGTCCGTCCGGATCAGCACAAATTTGTTGCACAAATGCACTTTGAACGCCTTCATTGCCAAGAAGATTGCCATCAGTTCCAGCAGGTTGATGTGCATCTTCTTTTGCTGCGTCGTCCATAGTCCCTGCACTGTGTAATGGAGGACATGCGCTCCCCAGCCCTGGAGAGATGCGTCCGTCGTCAGCACTATTTGTGGTACAGGCTCCTGGAACGGTCGTTCCCTGCAAAGGTTTTGTGGGTTCCACCAATGCAAGACCGGTCACCAACACTAGGTCTTTCAACTGTCCTTGAGCCTGGTTCCACTGCCGTGCTAAGCACTCCTGAAGCGGACGCATGTGAAGTCTCGCGCGAGGGACTATGAAGATGCAGGAGGCCATCATACCTATTAGCTGCATAAACACCTGTGCTGGGAGCGAGTGTTGGGGTCTGAATTTCTGAATCAGCAATTGCATGCTGTTGATTCTGACTGAGTTAGGCTTTGCTTTTGCTGCCAGAGTGTCTATTGTCGCTCCTAGGTACTGTTGTACATGTGCGGGTTGAAGATGAGACTTTGGATAATTCAGTGAAAACCCTAGACTGTGTAGGAGGTGAATTTTGCGGGATATGTGGCTGGCACATTGCTGGGCTGACTTTGCTCGGATAAGCCAGTCGTCCAGATAAGGATAGACATGAAGAAAAAGTTACTTACCTTCGGTAACAATATATCTGTAAGAAACATTAGTTAGTATTAGATTCCTTATCTTAGAATATCCCCAGGCGTCAGTCTGGATCCGGAAACTTTTGCGTAGCAGTACCTCTGCGCGTCGGTAGGCGTCGTCTGCAGGCGTCCCCTGCGGCTCCGCGTCCCTCGTTGGCGTCGTGCGCCGTGATGACGTCGCTGGAGTATATAGATGCCGCCTCCGCGCGCTGACGTCAGTTCTTTGCACACAGCTTTTCCGCGCCAGAACACGCAGAGCCATGTGAGAACCAACACTGGTGCCATTGAAACTAGGGCCCTGAAAGGGATGTCCTTAACCCTAGGTATCAGTTCGCAGAAAGGGGAGGATAGGTGGGTCGGTAAGGAATCTAATACTAACTAATGTTTCTTACAGATATATTGTTACCGAATGTAAGTAACTTGTTCATCTGAAAGAAACACGTTAGTATTAGATTCCTTACCTTAGAATAGATACCCCAGCAATACCAACCCCGGTGGCGGGTCTGCGAACCAATACATTCCTACACCAGAAAGTCCTGGAGGACAGAACGGCCAAAGAAGCCATCCCTCCGGACTTGACTGTCCAGGCAGTAGTGCCTCGCAAAGGTGTGCAGCGAGGCCCACGTAGCCGCCTGGCAAATGTCCTGCAAGGGGACTCCCCGGCCCAGGGCAGTAGTAGCCGCCGTGGCCCGAGTGGAATGGGTTTCAAAAGAGAGGGTACCCCACTTACACCAGGGAACAGGGTAGAAAGACAGTAAGTCAAAAGGGGAATCCCTGGAGTCAACTTGTTCACCTCACCCCTGTCTCGTCAGGGAAAAGGACCTATAGTCCACTATGTATCAGGGAATATATAAGGATTTCCACAAAGAAATAAAATCGTTAACAATCTAATTTTATTAAAAACCAATGTCTGAGCAATAAAATACAAGGCAAATTAGTACAAAACAATACAATTTAAAATCCAAGGAATGTACCTTGAAGTAGTCATACGCGAAGGAAAACAATATTATACAAACACAATTATAAAATACACAGCTAATAGAGACATATATATAACTTTTCAGCAGTTGATAGACATAAGACAGAACAACATATCATGACAAACCCCTCGTATCACTGTGGCTCTTTGACTCATGTAAACACTAGTGATAATGTTGGGTATCCATCTAAAGTTTACCAGGCCCTGATTGGATTCTTTCTGTCAGAAAAAATGCGTCGACGCGTTTCGGTGCAGTACATTTGATTCTGTGGCACCTTCTTCAGGACTTCTCTTGCTGGGGTTTCAAGAAGCGGTTAGTTACACCATATCTGTGGATGTATAGGAAGAAAGGTACGGAGTCATTTATCGTGCAGGATACCAGCCTCTCTTTATTCAGTGTACTGTGCCTATCCATATCATAGATGGGTGCTTGTTGTTTTCACACCATGGTTTAGATTCCAGTCATGCCTATAGGTCCCTATTTTCTAATTACTAGGTGGTTGCTCAATGGTAACATTTATTAATACAGGTGGTCTCATTATCAGATATACAAGAGAACTAATTTTTGTTTACGCTATACATTGCATACAGTACAAAACCCGACTCCATTTTACAGTGTACTTGTTAGACAAATAGCATTGCATTCCCTCCGAGTCTATTTCAGTGTGGAACAACCACCTAGTAATTAGAAAATAGGGACCTATAGGCATGACTGGAATCTAAACCATAGTGTGAAAACAACAAGCACCCATCTATGATATGGATAGGCACAGTACACTGAATAAAGAGAGGCTGGTATCCTGCACGATAAATGACTCCGTGCCTTTCTTCCTATACATCCACAGATATGGTGTAACTAACCGCTTCTTGAAACCCCAGCAAGAGAAGTCCTGAAGAAGGTGCCACAGAATCAAATGTACTGCACCGAAACGCGTCGACGCATTTTTTCTGACAGAAAGAATCCAATCAGGGCCTGGTAAACTTTAGATGGATACCCAACATTATCACTAGTGTTTACATGAGTCAAAGCGGTTTAGGCCCTTGGATCTAGGAATACAAAGTGGCAGAGATATTTGGGAGCCACAGTGATACGAGGGGTTTGTCATGATATGTTGTTCTGTCTTATGTCTATCAACTGCTGAAAAGTTATATATATGTCTCTATTAGCTGTGTATTTTATAATTGTGTTTGTATAATATTGTTTTCATTCGCGTATGACTACTTCAAGGTACATTCCTTGGATTTTAAATTGTATTGTTTTGTACTAATTTGCCTTGTATTTTATTGCTCAGACATTGGTTTTTAATAAAATTAGATTGTTAACGATTTTATTTCTTTGTGGAAATCCTTATATATTCCCTGATACATAGTGGACTATAGGTCCTTTTCCCTGACGAGACAGGGGTGAGGTGAACAAGTTGACTCCAGGGATTCCCCTTTTGACCGAGTGGAATGGGCCCTCAGCCCAACAGGAGGCTCCTTCCGAGCCAAAGAGTAGCACGCTTTGATGCACAGAACGACCCGAGAGATGGTCCGTTAATGTACCGCCCGTCCCTTCTTCGCACCCACGTAGCCAACAAACAGTTGGTCATCCACCCGGAACTGGCGTGTGCGATACATATAAAATGAAAGCGCACGTTTTGGGTCCAGACGATGGACCCGTTCTTCATCCTTTGAAGGATGCGGAGGCGGAAGGAAGGAAGGGAGGGTGATGGACTGCCCGATGTGAAAAGCAGAGACAACTTTGGGCAGGAAAGAAGGTCTAGTTCGCAGAACCACCTTATCTGGATGAATGGACATGAAAGGAGGTTTGACAGAAAGAGCCTGGAGCTCACTCACCCTCCTGGCAGAGGTGATGGCAACCAGGAAGGCCGTCTTTAAAGTCAGGAGACGGAGAGGACAGGAATGAAGTGGCTCAAAGGGAGCACACATCAAGAAGGTTAGAACCAGGTTCAAGTCCCACTGAGGCATCACAAACGGAACAGGTGGATACATGTGTGTAATGCCCTTCAAGAATCTTGTTACAATGGGGGACTTGAACAAAGAAGGCTAATCAGGTAGCCTTAGAAAGGCTGAAAGGGCAGAAAGGTAGCCCTTGATAGTGCCCAGAGCAGAGCCCTGCTGGGCAAGAGAAAGAAGGAAGAGAAGGACCTCAGAAAGAGGGGCAGAGAGAGGATACACAGCCTTTGCTGTGCACCATGCCACAAACTTGTTCCACCGACAGGCGTATACCGATTTCGTGGAGGAACGCCTGGCTGCCAGAATTACATCACAAACTTCAGGAGGCAAGTCAAATGGCCCCAACTGCCGCCGCTCAATCTCCACGCATGGAGGTGGAGGCTGGACAGGTTCGGGTGGAGGACCGTCCCCTGCTGCTGCGACAGAAGGTCCTCCTGAAGGGGCAGGCGGATCGGGGGACCGACTGACATGCTGAGTAGCTCGGGATACCAGTACCTTCGAGCCTAGTCCGGAGCCACAAGGATGACTTGGGCCCGGTCGCGCCTGATCTTCTTCAGCACTCTGGGCAGAAGTGGTATAGGCGGAAAGGCGTATAACAGACCGCAACTCCACTCGCGCCGAAAGGCGTCGCCGTGCGAGTGCCGTCTTGGAAACTCCAACGCGCAGAACTGATGACATTGCGCGTTCTCTTCGGTGGCGAATAGATCTAACCAAGGCTCTCCCCATTGCCGAAAGAGGCCTTGCGCCACGTCCGAGTTCAGACGCCATTCGTGATCCATCGAGCACCGACGGCTGAGTTCGTCCGCCCTGGCGTTCAGAGAACCTGCCAGGTGTTGAACCGTCAGAGTCACGCCCTGACGTTCCAGCCATTGCCAGAGGCGCAGAGCCTCCTGGCAGAGGGTCCATGACCCCACCCCGCCCTGTTTGTTGCAGTACCACATGGCGGTGGTGTTGTCCGTGAACACCTGCACTACACTCCCGTTGACAAAGGGGAGGAACGCTTTCAGTGCCAAACGAATCGCCCGCAGCTCCAGCAGATTTATATGGAGCCGGGACTCCGCCGGAGACCAGATGCCTCTGATCTCTGCCTCTCCCAAGTGGCCTCCCCAGCCCTGGAGGGACGCGTCCATCACAACAACGTGCTCCGGTTGGGGAAGGGAGAGGGATCTGCCTCTGACCCAATCGCGGTCCGTAAGCCACCACTGCAGTTGTCTCGCAGTGCCCTCCGAGATCAAGACGTGGTCGGATAGGTTGCCCTGATGCTGGGCCCACTGAAACTTCAGGTCCCACTGCAGGGCCCGCATCCGCCACCGGGCGTGATGCACCAGAAGGATGCAGGAAGCCATCAGCCCCAGCAGCCGCAGCGTCAACCTGACCGAAACCCGGGATAACGGCTGGAAGATGGGAATCAACGCCTGTATATCCTGGATTCGCCTTTCCGGAGGATAGACCCGAAACTGCGCCGAGTCGAGAACCGCTCCGATGAAAAGGAGCTTTTGAGAGGGGCACAGGTGTGATTTCGGCACATTGATGGAGAACCCCAGCTGGTGCAGGAGATCTGCCGTCATCTGAAGGTGGCTGACGACTGTCTGGGGCGAGCCCGCCTTCAACAACCAGTCGTCTAGATAGGGGAAGACTGAGACCCCCAATCTGCGCAGATGAGCTGCGACCACCGCCATCACTTTGGTGAACACCCGTGGGGCGCTTGTAAGGCCGAAGGGGAGCACGATAAACTGAAAATGCTCGAGGCCTACTGTGAACCGCAGGTAACGCCGGTGGGCCGGCAGGACGGGGATGAGAAAGTACGCATCCTGCAAGTCCAACACTACCATCCAGTCTTGTGGGTCTAGAGCAGCCAAGACCTGAGCCAAAGTCAACATCTTGAACTTCTCCTTCCGGAGGAAGCCGTTGACGTTCCTTAGATCCAAGATAGGACATAGGCCCCCTTTGTCCTTCTTGGGTACCAGAAAGTAGTGGGAATAGCAACCACGTCCTACTTCTGGCCCAGGAATGCGCTCGATGGCCCCCTTGGCCAAGAGGGCCGTAACTTCCTCTTACAGAAGTGCCAAGTGGTCCCCCGACACACGGTGGTTCTGAGGTGGCATGGCTTGAGGGGTTGTCTCGAAGGGGAGGGAGTAGCCCCTTCGGACGAGCTGCAGCACCCACCTGTCCGACGTTATTGTGCGCCAGTGGGAGAGGTGATGGCGAACCCTGCCTCCCACCGGTGTCACATGGGCCTGAAAGCTCGGACTAGGAGGATTTAGAGGCAGATGCTGCGGGGGGAGGTGTGGCCTGACCTCGCCGCTGTCCCCGACTGCCACCACGGCGGTTTCCACGGCCGCCACCGCGTTGATAATTCTGTTGAGGCGCGTGGCTGGCAGTGTAGGAAGGTACCTCCTGACTATGGTTGCCCCCAACTTTTTGCCCTGTGTTTTAGCTGGTTTTTTACATAGTCGACCTGGGACCCTGCCAATCAGGACCCCAGGCCTACTGCTCTCTGTAAAATGGATTCCATGTACCTTAGGTACATTTCCAATTGGTACTGGGCCACCTTATCAGACCCTGTAACTCAGGGCATAGGTGCACCCAGGGCCTACCAGGGGCTGAAGCATGTATTATGCCACCCCTGGCTGGCCTCCTAAATTTGACACAACTGGCTGCATGACAGCTGGGGCAAAGTCGTATAATCACCCTTTGCTGTAGATATAGTATACCTATATCTAACCCTAAAAATGGACACACAGATTCCTATCAGTCACTCCTATGGCAGGCCTTGACAATCCTGAAGGCAGAGTGCTTGGAATCGTGTGAGATGGTGCTCTGACATGAGCTGAGCGTGTCTGCAGCTTGCGGAACCAAGTCCTAATAGCTGTTCCATGATAACGCATACCATATACTCTTAAGTGCATTATAATCCTTGCGGTTAAATGCTACCTTTGGTATTGCTTTATCAAAACATGTCGAGTAAGGTGTCATACGAATTGGAATACTAACCCCTCGCCAATTCTGGCGACGGGGTTAGCATTCCACCCTTCTAGAGGGACACGACATGTATGTAACTGTGAACCCCGGTTAAAGTTAAACGAAGCCTCAGCTCCACAAAATGGATGCTGCCACCACAGACACGAGTCTGACCCCCTGCAGCTGGGAGTCCTTCCAGCGAGGGGAGCTTGGACAAAGGGTTTCCTGTCGAGGGCGGTGCTAGCACCGTCCCAGACAGGGTTTTGTGTATCCTGGGTAGGCAGGGCTTTACAGGAAGGTGACTGCTGAGTGGCACCCCGGTGCTCACTACGCATAGGCCAGTCAGAACCAGTTCCAGGGGCACACCAGCCCCTGGCCTGGGGAAAGTCCGGCATGGGAGAGGGGTGTAACCACCCCCCTCCTAGTCCCACCCATAGGCAGGACCTAGTCACCGGGTCAGCCCCTTTTTTTAGTATAAAGATAGGAGCGGGCCCCCTGTTAAAATTAGATCATCTTTGGAATCAAGACACGACTTTCTGCGAAAGGACATCAAGATTTCTTCTTCAAGATTCTCCCTTGTGGCTAAGGAGTAGTCACCCTGCATCAAGCGGGCACCATCCTAAGAACACTGCGGTCTGCTCCAAGTCCTTCCTCCGGAATCCGACTGCCCAGCTCGACGAGACCCGGCTTCCCTGGCACCTCTGACCTCTACTCACCTCTACAGCCAAGCTGAGAACCGTGAGTGCGACGAGACCTCGAGGGACCGACGATCGCCAAGACTGCACGACTTCTTTGCAACAAGCCCACTGTGTGCTCCACTGGTGAGTGCTTTGGGGTCCGAGAAGCCCCAACCATGAGCAGCTCCAGCACCGAAGATCAGCCCTCCAGCATCTCCACGATCTGCGTGGGGCCCTTCTGCTTTTGCCTGCTCACTGCGCTGTGTGGCTACTAGCCGGCTGGCTTGTGGCCTTCTTCACGACGCCCGACGACATCACTGCTGCTGGTCTGGTTGCTCCAGACTGGCCCTTGCTTCCTTCTTCAAGAGAGGCACCCCGGACCCTCCTGGTCCACTCCAGACGCCATTTTGAGTCCACCGCGTGGGCTTGAATATGCCAAGGCTTTGTTGCCCAATCCTGGGCCCAGCGACGCCGACAGCTTCATCCATCGTGGGACAGCTCGCTCCTCCATCCTGGTCGCCGACAATGCCTCCTGGTCCGTGAGATCTGCAGAGCACAGCGTCACCCACTCACCTAGTCGAGGTGACTACCATCCGGTGCCCTCCTGGTGCCACCTGACTACTGGCTAGTAGTCTCGAACTTGGTCCCCTCTGCTTTCAGGTGTCATCTATCTTCAAGATCCAGGGTTGGATCACTTCGAACTCTCTTCACTGGTCGCCTGCCAGCATCTTTCTTCCAGGCTCCTGGTCCGTCTACGAGGATTCCCAACGTCTTTTGAGACCTATGCAGCTGCAGCCCCTGGGCTAGGTACCTTCGGCATTTCGGTGCCCCAGCATAGCCTCACTATCCAAGGGTCAGAATCCACTTTCGTTTTCCTCCTACCAGGTCGGGTTCGCCCGAGAACACTAACTTTGTGAAATCTAGCTACCATAGACTTTGTCCCGCATCACGCGTGAGAGTGCACACTCTGCACCCGAGTCCCCTAGGCCTCCTAGAAGTAATCTGAAGATTCTATAGTCAAGACCTAGCGATTCCAAAGCCTATTAGTACCGTACTTACCTGCTAGTAATTTCGCATTCCACTTTCAGAGTATATGGTTTTCCGTGCCCCTCGGGCATTTGTATATACTGTGCTAACTTAAGTATTTTCGTAAGAGTTTTGTTTTGTGCTTAGTACCCTGTCCTCATAAAGAGTACAGGGCTGTTGTGATCTTAATAAATACACTGTTTATTTTCATAACACTTGTGTGGTGTCCTTTCACTTGGTGTTCAAGGGGTATATGTGTGGTATAACAGCTGGCTTAACACGCCCTCTCGAGTCTTTAGCCTTAGACTGCTCGTATCCATGCTACTAGGATAGCTGGTCTATAAGGTTGACTTACAACCAATCATCAATAAGGGTTGCTGGACTGATACATAGTGTTCACTAGAATAGTGAGCACTGCATATCAGGCCACCTTCTCACAGGCAGCACGTGCAGGACCGCCCCTTCCTTGGCCACGAAAGGAGCAAAACAAATCAGTTTGCTGGCGCTGGGTCGAGAGACCTAAGGACTTGGCCGTGACCCTGGAGTCCTTGAAGCGCTCCAGCGCGTGGTCCGCTTTGTCGCCGAACAGGCGACTGCCATCAAACGGCATGTCCATCAAAGCATTCTGGACATCAGCCGAGAAGTTGGCGGATCTCAGCCAGGCGTGGCGACGAATCGCCACCGTCGTGGACATCGCCCTGCCCAGCGAGTCGGTCGTATCAAGACCACACCTGATGGGTGAACGGACGTGTAGTCTCTCGGCTCCCCGATCCTTTGTTCCTCGCGACGACATCCTGACCTATCTCCTGCCACGGAGCACTAGCGAGAGGACGGGGAAAGAGCTGCGTTGAATGGTGCTATTTCGAGGTCCCTGCCTGCCTGAGAATCCGCTAGATTGCCGAGTGATCTGCGGCGTCCGTCTCTACCCCTGTGACTGAGACCCGAGCCGGGATACGGACATGGCGGCTGCCGGACCTACGAGGGGCTATGGATGCGGAATGACCCTGGCGCCCTGACTGGCGCTACTATCTGCCGCTGTCCGTGCCTGCCCTTCACTTGATCACTGAGTGCACTGAGTTTTCACGGGTGCCTCCGCTACCGGGAACTTCAAGTAAGATACGCTGCGCCACTTCCATGATGGCGGACACTTGAATGCCACAAGTCCCTCACAAGCCTGCTCCCGCTCCGTTGTTACCATCGTGGGGCTTTTATTGCGGGTCATCCACTGCTTGCGTGTCCGCCCTGGCATAGCGATCTGAGTCCTCATTGTTTTGGCGGTACTTGTGCATATGCGCCCCTGTGTTTCCCCCGGTGGAGCAGTTGCTATGGTTGATCCGACTGCGCTGAATGCCAACGCTGCCTCGGACTGGAACTGTACTATGCTGCGGCGCCCCGGGCGCTGTTCTGCCTTGGGGCGAAGCCTCGCGCCTGTGACCGGGGCGAAGATGGAACCCCCGGCCGCTCTGACCTATGGCTCTATTCTTGACGCAATTCGCGATCTGCGGGCAGAAACGCGGGTGGGCTTTCTGTCGCTGTGTGAGAAACTTGAGGCTGCTACTCCCGGGGCGGACTACACTCCACCGGTTTGCTTCCCTCGTTGTGATGCTTTGTCTATCCTGACTCCGGACCGGGCTACATTGTTGCCGCAAGTGCCCATTAACTTCATCAGCGCTACACTGTTACCGCCATCACCGGAGCCCATGGTTTCTGCCGAGACTTTGCTGCCTCTGGGAATGACGCCACACACCCATCAACTACTTAGTCTGAGTGCCCATGCTTTTTTGGCTCAGCTTCTGACTCTCCTTATTTTACTACTTTGGGAGAATCTGCTGGAGCTCTTCCGTGGGGTACATGGATCTGGTCGAGGATGGACCCGTCCATTTTGTGTCGGAACAGCATCTCCCTGCCGGGAGCGGCCATCTTGTCCCTTTGTTCTGCTAGTGAGGATTGCCCTGTGTGGACTTTGTCCGGGGGGTCGAGTGAGGACTGGCCAGGGTTAGCGGATTCTTCCTGAAGAACTGTACGTTCGTGGCTGGCGTGGGCTCGATTTGCAACGCTTCTTCAATGTGTTCTAGTGTGACCCTCCTTGCTCTGTATGGTGTTCACAATACATTGTTTTTCGCTGGTACACAGGAGGGGATGTGACGAATCGACTTGAATGGCGGGTGGGGTCTCGGGATGGGCCACCCTTTCATTGTGTGCTGATATGGATCTTGTGATCTCTCCCTCTTCTTGTTTCGTACTGCATATTCACTATTTGTTTTGCGACATAAGGGGGGGGAATTTCTGTATGGTTGGGGTGTCCGAGAGACTTAGTATTCTTTTGGCTCCTCCCCTCATTTTTTCTTCATTGGGAGGTATAGATTAGATTTTTCTGTTCTTCCTCCCTATATCTCAGGAGTTCTATTTATTTTTTCTTTTTCTTCTTTATTAGGGATTCCTCCCTCTTTTCCTCTTTCCTTTGTCTATATTTCGGGTTCTTTAGCGGGCGACAGACACTCTGCCGGGGGGGGGTAGGCCATAGCCTCCGCATTGGTGTAGGGTGGGGGGAGAGTTTTAGTTTTATACATTGGTTTCTATGGGCCTTATTTTTTCTATCTCTCTGCGCTTTTCTTACCTAATTTCTGTTCTGGGTCCGAGATAGGGATTAGGGGGGAATGGGCTGAGCTGTAAATGGCGTATAATTGCTACATGATGATTTTGTTGTTTTACTCTGAACCGCCATATTGTCTGGGTAGTAACTTTCACGGTTGGTTCCATGTGATGCTCTTGCCTGCTCATGTTGTGAGATAATTGTACGGACTCAGTTCTCCTTGGTTTCTATTCTTCACTGCTTCATATTACATCCGAAAAAAATTTAAAATTAGCCTTCATTACTCCTGTTCCTCGGCGACACGAATTTACGGTTAATTGATCGCTGCTTATCAACCCTGATGCCGCTGAGGAATTATATTGCTTGCTTCTGTGCTCAAAAGTATTGTGGCCGGCCGGATGGTTGTGGGCACGTATTTGTTCTCTTTTCATGCACAATAAAGGTTTACAAAAATGAAAAAAAAAACGACCACACCTGATGGAATATCTTGCTGCATCTCGGCCTTCAATCATGGCCCTGCCGAGCTTAGCCCGTACCTCCGCGGGGCATTCAGGCAGCAGTTTCGCGCACGTGTCCCACAGAGAGTGGGTGTAACGGCCCAAGAGGCACGCGGTGTTACAAGACCGCAGTCCCAGACTCTGGGACGAAAAGACCTTCTTGCCATACTGGTCGTACCTCTTCGATTCCCTGTCGGGCGGGGCCGACGGGAATGCTGTCTGGGAGGTGGAGGCCTGGATCACCAGACTCTCAGGGGTGGGGTGGGTGGACAGAAACTTGGGGTCGTCCGCACACGGACGGTGGCGTCTGGCCACGTTCCTATCAACAGGCGAACCTGAAGCGGGCCTGGACCACGTGCCCAAAAGAACGTCCGTTAAGGCCTCGTTAAACGGCAGCAGTGGCTCCTGTGGGCATGACTGCGGTTTGAGGACCTCGGTGAGGATGTTAGTCCTCACGGCCGCGACGGGGAGCTCAAGGTGTAAGGCCTTGGCAGCCCTCATCAACACCACTGAATAGGCAGCCCCCTCCTCCGTAGCCACGGTTGGAGGCGAGACAAAACCAGGGTTGGGGGAGTCATCCAGACCACTGGTGTCACCCAAGTCACCTGTCCAGTCCATGTCATACTGACACTCGCGTGTCAGAGGGTCCTCGGACCCCTCCCACCCCTCTCCGTATTCTACATCCTCACCGTACTCTGAGTCAACGATGTAGACCGGCTCCTCGGGGTGCACAGGCCCCATCGGCGTCGAACCCGGCGTCAACCGACGCCGGTCCGACTCCGCGTCCGGATTCGGAGAGGGAATGGGGACGTCGCGGCCCGGAGCCGGCGCACCGGCGCCGGGGAACCGGCGCCGCGCGAGGGCGGCGCCACGGGTTGCCCCGATGGAATCGGCGCCGGAGAGGCCGGTTGACCAGCCGGCGTCGACCCCGAGGGCCCCTGCGGCGCCGGGATCGGAGCCGTCGGCGGCGCCGGAGCACCCGACGGCGTCGAGGCAGGGTCACCCGAGCCGCTAGGGCCCCCAGACGGGTTCACAGGGCCCGAAGGCGCTGCGGAACCCGCCGGAGGAGAAAGAGCCCTCATGGCCACAAGGAACGCCTCAATCTCCTCGGGGGACGCGCCTTGCCCAGGGACCGCAGGGTATGGAGCAGGCCGCGTCGGCGACTCACGCGGAGCCGCGGGGGTGGGGTCACCCGAACCCCCGGCCGTCTCGTGCGAGCGTCGGGGGGAGTCGGGGGTACGATGACGACGCCCCGACTTTTTGTGTTGCCTACCTGAGGAACCAGAAGAATGGTGACGACTCCCGGAGCGTCCGTGACGGCTCCGCGACCGCTCCCTCGAACGCTCCCTCGACCTCCGGCCGGACCGGGACCGCTCTCGACGCAGGGCCGACACCCGGAGCTCGAGCAGCTTGCGGGACCGCTCCCGCCTAGCTTTATTAGTCAAGGCCCGGCAGTCGACGCAGGCGTCTACGTCGTGGTCGGGGCCCAGGCGGCAGAGTCATTGATGATCTGTGACCGACATCGTCCGGTCACAGTCGTCACAGTTCTTAAAACCGGGCATCCTACCGGCACCGTCAAAAAAGAGCAAAAAACTTGGTCAAAAGACCGGAGTACTGCTCTTCGGATCTGCGCTAACTGGCGCGGAAAAAAGAAGAACTGACGTCAGCGCGCTGAGGCGGCGTCTATATACTCCAGCGACGTCATCACGGCGCACGACGCCAACGATGGACGCGGAGCCGCAGGGGACGCCTGCAGACGACACCTACCGACGCGCAGGGGTACTGCTACGCAAAAGTTTCCGGATCCAGACTGACGCCTGGGGATATTCTAAGGTAAGGAATCTAATACTAACGTGTTTCTTTCAGATTGTGTTGTCTCCGAAGGTGCGCAGCTACTGTCGCCAAGCACTTGGTAAACACTCTGGGGGCTGTTGTGACCCCGAAAGGTAGGACCTTGAACTGGTAACGTTGGTTTTGTATGGTGAACCTGAGATATTTCCTGTGTCCCGGGTGTATCGGAATGTGGAAATATGCGTCCTTCAGGTCTAGTGTTGCTAGGAAATCACCCTGACTGAGCAATGGTAGAATTTGCTGCAAAGTGAGCATGTGAAATGAATATGCTACTTACTAGTATGCATCTGTTCTTGGCATGTAGGGCTGCTGACATTCATATCTGTGCATAGATCGCCGCCTAGTGTTGGGTCCGGATGATTGCACCTTGTTGTCCTGGAAGAGTCTTCGAAGTATCACGAGATAGGTGGCTCCTCCCCTGGACTACAGTGCGCATGGGCATCGACTCCATCCCCAGATTATTTTTAGCCATTGTGGCCAAGATGGAGTGAAACTCAGTGAATGATGACCATGCTATGAGTATATATGTGAATACTGCAGCTGCTACAGGCGCCGGGGAGGAGGGCGGGCGATATGAATGTCAGCAGCCCTACATGCCAAGAACAGATGCATACTAGTAAGTAGCATATTCAGTTCGAGGCATGTGGGCTGCTGAATTCATATCAGTGCATAGAATATATAGCAGTCCCTCCATTAACGGCGGCCGCCCGTGCCAGCTGCAGCAGTTTGGAAAAGTGTCTTGAGAACAGCCTGCCCTACAGCTGCCTGCTGTTTGGAGTGCACATCAACACAGTAATGTTTAGTAAATGTGTGTGTGGTAGACCATGTTGCTGCTCTACATATGTTCGCTAAGGGAATGTTTTCAAGGAAGGCCATAGAGGCCCCCAACTTCCTGGTGGAGTGGGCTCTTGGCGGAATTAAGAGTGCGTTTTGCTTTTGCATAGCAGATCTGGATACATTTAACGATCCACCTAGCAATACCAGCCTTGGAAATAGGGTTACCTTTGTGGTGTGGCGCAAAGGCGACAAAGTGGTTTAGTCTTTCTAAAATCCTTGGTCCTATCAATGTAATACAATAGGGCCCGCTTAACGTCAAGGGTGTGGAGCATCCGCTCCGCCAGTGACTCAGGATTTTGAAAGAAAACAGGTAATTCGATTGTTTGATTGATGTGGAACTGAGACACAACCTTGGGCAGGAACTTAGGGTTAGTGCGGAGCACCACCCTGTTGTAATGAATTTGGATAAATGGCTCTTGGATTGTGAGGGCTTGCAATTCACTGACCCTCCGTAGCGATGTAATTGCTACGAGGAAAGCCACTTTCCACGTCAAGAACTGAATCTCGCAGGAATGCAGTGGTTCAAAAGGAGGACCCATCAGTCTGGTAAGAACCACATTGAGGTTCCACTCAGGAGCTGGTGGAGTCCGTGGCGGAATGACTCGTTTGAGGCCTTACAAAAAAGCTTTGATGGCCGGCACCTTGAAGAGCGAAAGGTGTTGTCTATTTAGGAGATATGCGGCCATCGCAGACAGATGAATGCGAATGGAAGTATAGGCCAGATTACACTTGTACAGATGGAACAGGTAACAGATGATGTCTTGAATGGAAGCATCAAGCGGGTTAATGGTGTGGTTTGCACAATAAATGGCAAATCGCTTCCATTTTGCCGCGTAGCAGGCTCTAGTAGTAGGCTTCCTTGCCTCCCGAATGATGTCCATGCAATTGGGAGGTAAGTTTAGGTAGCCAAACTCTAGGACTTCAGGAGCCAGATCGCCAGGTTGAGCTGTTGCGGATCTGGGTGCTGAATGTCGCCATGGCTCTGCGTCAGAAGGCTGGGGGTGAGACGTAGCCTCTAATGTGGTACCACGGACAATTCCAGAAACGTGGTGTACCATTGCTGACGAGCCCATGTTGGAGCAACCAGGATGAGAGTCATCGAGTGTTGCCTGAGTTTGCGTGCCACCAGCGGTATCAGTGGTGCTGGGGGAAAAGCGTACGCAAATTTGCCTGACCAGTTCATCCATATCGCATTGCCCTGCGACAGTCGGTGTGGGAATCTGGCGGCGAAGCTTTGGCATTTTGCGTTCTCCTGAGTGGCGAACAGATTGATCTCTGGATGACCCCACCTTTGGAAGTACGGCTGGAGTACTGATGGATGTATCTCCCACTCGTGCATTTGGTGGCTGTGCCTGCTGAGCAGGTCCGCCATCTGATTGTCTTTGCCTGGGAGATGCTCCGCCATGAGGAAGATGTTTCTCTGAATGGCCCACTTCCACATGCTCTGAGCAAGATGAGACAGCTGCGGAGAGTGTGCGCCTCCCTGCTTCTGAATGTAGTACATTGCCGTCATGTTGTCCGTCCGGATCAACACGACCTTGTTGAATAGATGTACTTTGAAGGCCTTTAGTGCCATGAAGATAGCCATCAGTTCCAGAACATTGATGTGCATCTTCCCCTGTTGCTGCGTCCATAGTCCCTGCACAGTGTATTGGAGTACATGCGCTCCCCATCCCTGGAGAGAAGTGTCCATTGTCAGGATAATCTGTGGCACAGGCTCCTGAAACGGTCGGCCCTTGCAAAGGTTTCGTGGATTCCACCAATGCAGAGAGTTGTACGCCCGACCGCTCACCAACACTAGGTCTTTCAACTGGTTGTGAGCCTGAGTCCACTGACGTGCTAAGCACTCCTGAAGCGGACGCATATGTAGTCTCCTGTGCGGGACAATGGAGATGCAGGAGGCCATCATGCCTATCAACTGCATGAACACTCTCGCTGGAAGCGAGTGTTGAGGTCTGAATTTTTGGATCAGCGACTGAATGTTGTTGACTCTCACTGAATTCGGCTGTGCTGTGGCCGCCAGAGTATTTATAGTCGCAGCGAGATACTGCCGTATGTGGGCGGGCTGGAGATGGGACTTTGGATAATTTAGTGAGAAACCCAGATCGTGCAGAAGGTGAATGGTGTGGGACACGTGGTCGGCACACTGCTGGGCCGACTTTGCCTGAATGAGCCAGTCGTCCAGGTAGGGGTAGACGTGAACGTTTTGACGTCTGAGATGTGCCGCCACTGTCGCCAGGCACTTTGTGAAAACCCTGGGTGCCGTGGTGACCCCAAAAGGCAAAACCTTGAACTGGTAGTGCTGGTTTTGTATGGTGAACCTGAGGTATTTTCTGTGTGAAGGATGTAGTGGAATGTGGAAGTAGGCATCCTTCAGGTCCAGAGTTGCCAGGAAGTCCCCCTGTTGAAGCAGTGGGAGAACTTGCTGCAGTGTGAGCATGTGGAAATGCTCTGATAGGATGTAAAAGTTGAGGGGCCTGAGATCCAGGATGGGTCTGAGGGATCCGTCCTTTTTTGGAATAAGAAAGTACAGGGAGTAAACTCCCGTACCCCTTTCTTGCAAGGGCACGAGCTCTATTGCCCCTTTTTGCAGCATGACTGCGACCTCCTGCTGCAATAAGTGCAAGTGCTCGCCGGACATAGGACGGTGCTTTGGGGGTATGTTGGGTGGAGTGGATATGAGCTCCAGACAATAACCGAATTGGACAAGTGTCCTGACCCAACTGTCCGTGGTGATGGACTTCCACACGGGCAGGAACTGCTGGAGTCTCCCCCCGACCGGTGTTGCGTGGTCGGTGGGGCAGCGACAAGGCGTCACTGTTTGTTGGCGGTGGAGGACCTGGAGCTGTTGTTGCCACGTCCTCTGCCCTTGGTGTTGTTGCCGCGGTAACCACCTCGACCCTTGTTGGAATAAGAAGTCTGTGTGTTGCTTTTGTAGAATTGCGCTGACTGCGAGAGTTGACCCCCTTGAGGTGCCCCTAGTATTGGAGGACCCACTCCGAAACTGCTGGGATTGAAGGGCACCCATTGATTTCGCGGTGTCGGTGTCCTTCATCTTTTCAAGGGTGGTATCAACCTCAGGGCCAAACAGGTGATCTGGGTTGACCGTTTGGTTCAAGATGGTAGTTTGAATGTCCGGCTTGAACCCAGATATCCTTAGCCATGCGTGTCTACGAAGCAGAACGCTAGTGTTAATAGCGCGTGCGGCGGTGTCAGCCACGTCTAGCGCGCACTTTATGGAAGCATTGGAGATAAGCTTCCCCTCCTGTATCAACATTTCTGCTGCTTCCTTATATTGATCTGGCAAATGCTGTAAAAGGGTCTCTAGAGTATCATAGTGTGCCCTGTCATAACGTGCCAGTAGTGCCTGCGTGTTGGATATACGCCACATGTTGGCTGCCTGCGCCGCCACCCTTTTCCCTGAAGCCTCAAAGACTTTTGATTCCTTGTCTGGGGGAGGAGCATCACCCGTAGTCTGTGAGTTGGCTCTTTTGCGGGCATTGGAGACAACCAGGGAATCCAGAGGCAACTGTCCCTTGATATAAGTTGGATCAGTGGGCGCCGCCCTGTACTTCTTGTCGATTCTTGGGTTGATGACCCTCGCCCGGGTGGGCTCTTTGAACACCTCAGCTGCGTGCTTCAAAACACCCTTCAGCATTGGCAGAGTCTTTACAGTTTTTTCAGAGACAGAAAAAGTGTCAAAGAGGAGGTCGACGTCCACTGGGTCAGCATGGAGCTGGACATTGTGATTGGCTGCTGCCCTCTCAAAGAGGGCATTGAAGGCCGCAGAGTCCTCAGTGGGGGAAGTCTTGGCTGAGAAAAGCGGAGGCTCCTGTCCAGAATGCGGGTCCCCAGGATCGCCACCAGCAGACCATGGTTCAGTCACATCCTCTGGGTCTGTGTAGACGAGATAGCTGTACTCATCCTAGTCGTCTCCTTCACCTGCCTCGACATTGGAATGAGTGGGCGAGAGTTCGTGAGCCTGTGGCGAAATGGGCTCCATCAAGGCAGGAGTACCAGCAGAGTCCATCTTCCTTTTGAGTGGAATTTTGTATGACTCCAATAGTGGTTCAGGGGTGATTTTCCTCTTCAGGAGGGAAAGTCTGCCCGTGTTGACGTCGATAAAATGCTCCTGACGCTCCTCCTCTGCAAGTGGTGGTTGCCGTGGGCCGGGGACCATCAACGACTGCTTCGGCGCTGAAGACACCTTCTCGGGCACGGCGGCCCTTGGTTTAGCCGCGAAAGCCTTCGGCGCCATCTTAGGCGGCAAGGTGAAAATTATCGGCGTAGGCGCCTTCGCCGGTTTCTCCAGAGGCTTGGGCGGCACAGTGTCCTTCGGCTCGACTGCTGCGGCCCCTTCCCTGATTCGTTGCAGGGACTCCGTAACCTTTTTAGTGAACGAGGCGGATGGACGCACCGGTTCGACAGAGTCTTTAGCGGCCGGCTTTGGAGCGGAGACCGAGGATGCACCCTTCGGAATCGACGCACTTGGCGAGGCAGAGAGGGACTTTGGGTCGTCCTGCCGCTTCTTCGGGTCGAGAGTGGACCTTTTGGGGTCGTCGACCGTCTTCTTGCCGGCGAGTCGACCCTTGCCGGCGTCGACCGTCTTCGGCGCCGATGCGGCTGCGTCGGACCCCTTAACCTTAGGCTTCGAAGCAGTAGTGTTCGGGTCGGCCATTTTGACATGGCTCTTCGGCTCGACTGCCATCTTAGATTTCTTCAGCGCCGAGGCCTCCGAAGTCTTCGACCCGACCAGTGCGACCCGCACTTTCGGTTTCGATTTGTCTGGCGTCGAGACCGTAGGTTTCACTTTCGGTTTTGGAGGCACCGGGAGTGATTCTGTATAAATGTCCGTGGCCGGGCCGGAAGGCGGAGCCGTGGAACGTACATCAAGGTCTCGGGTAAGGCCCGAAGGCGATCCCTCGACCTGGGCCTCATGAGTTTGGACGGCCCCGGAGTCAGTCTGAGGAAGCTCCTCGTCCGAGCTATCCTCTACGGTGGCAAGGGCCCCGTCGTCGTCCCCTACCTCCTCGACGACTTCATCGAAATCTTCGGCCTCCGCGTCGTATTCGTCCTCTACTTCCGACGCGGGGTTAGATTCCGTGATCTCCTGGATATCGTCGTCCTCGACATCCCCAGCATCGAAGATGTCCGTAGGCGGTGGGGCAGATTGCTGGGCCTCCAGGCGCGCAGCTCAACGTAGCTTGAGCGTTTTCTTGGACCGGAACCTGGAACAGGCCATACACTTGGCCTCGTCGTGGTCCGGTGACCAGCACTTGTTACACACCGGGTGTACATCGATATGTGGGTACTTCGAGGCACACACCGGGCATTGTTTGAATGGACTTCGTTCCATGATGGATGAAGAGTCTTGAGCGTCGAGTAGGCCCCTCCGTGCCGAAAGCACGCGGAAGAGTAATGTCGGTTCGAAGCCGAGAAGTTACGAACCCGAACGAAAGACAATACCGACGCAAGTCCTAAAGACCTTTTGGTCTTAAGCAAAGTGAAGTTAATAACTATCGATTCCGACAGGAGGGAACCGAACACATCCGAACCCAATGGCGGAAAAAAACAATCTGGGGATGGAGTCGATGCCCATGCGCACTGTAGTCCAGGGGAGGAGCCACCTATCTTGTGATACTTCGAAGACTCTTCCAGGACAACAAGGTGCAATCATCCGGACCAAACACTAGGCGGCGATCTATGCACAGATATGAATTCAGCAGCCCACATGCCTCGAACATGTTCTGCCAAGATGAATTGGTTTAGGGGTCTGAGGTCCAGTATGGGCCTGAGAGACCAGTCCTTTTTTGGAATTAAGAAGTACAGCGAGTACACCCCTGTACCCTGTTGTTCTAAAGGTACGAGTTCTATGGCCCCTTTTTGCAGCATGCTGATGACCTCTTGCTGCAATAAGTGAATGTCTTCTGCGGACATAGGACGGTGTCTTGTGGGTATGTTGGGTGGAGTGGAAGTTCGTTCTAGACAATAGCCGTATTGGATAAGTTGTCTCACCCACCTGTCTGTGGTAATGCCTTCCCAGACTGGCAGGAACTGCTGAAGTCTTCCCCCGACCGGTGTTACATGGTCTGGGGGCGGTGACAAGACGTCACTGTTTAGTATTGGCGGAGGATCTGGCGTTATTATTTCCTCGTCCTCTGCCTTTGGTGCTGTTGCCACGGTATCCACCCATATTGTTCTTGTTATAGGTGGTCTGTGTGCCTCCTTTGTTGTATTGGGCTTGCTGGGATGCTTGACCTCTAGAGGTTCCCCTGTTACCGGAGCGACGAAAGGAACCTCCCCAGAACTGTTGTGACTGCAAAGCCCCCATGGATTTGGCTGTCTGCGTCTTTTTTAATTTTCTCTAGGATTGTGTCCACATCAGGACCAAATAAATAATCAGGGTTAACAGGCTGATTTAGTAATGTGGTTTGAATCTCAGGCTTGAATCCAGAGATGCGTAACCAGGCATGCCTTCTGAGCATCACACTTGTATTGATGGCCCTAGCTGCTGTGTCTGCTGCATCTAGCGCACATTTAATGGAAGCATTTGATATCAGTTTCCCCTCCTGTATCAGCATTTCTGCTCCCTCCTTATACGCATCAGGCAAGTGTTGTAGTAGTTTCTCTAATGTGTCGTAATGAGCCCTATCATATCTGGCTAATAGGGCCTGTGTATTTGAAATTCTCCAAATATTTGCTGCTTGAGCCGCCACTCGTTTTCCAGAAGCTTCCAAGATTTTGGATTCTTTGTCCAGAGGAGGAGCATCACCACTTGTTTGAGAGTTCGCTCTCTTACGAGCATTTGACACTACTAAGGAGTCCAATGGCAGCTGGCCCTTAATATACGTAGGGTCTACAGGCGCAGGCCGGTATTTCCTGTCAATTCTTGGATTCACAACCCTTGCCCTTGTGGTTTCCTTGAAAATGTCACCAACGTGTTTAAGGACACCCATCAGCATTGGCAATGTTTTTACTGATCTCTCTGAAGTTGAGAAAGTGTCAAACAAAAAGTCTTCCTCTATTGGGTCAGCATGCATTTCTACATCATGATTATGTGCTGCCCTTTCAATTAACGCGCTAAACGCAGCTGTATCTTCAGTTGGCGAGGTTTTGACCATGTAGGATTGAGTGTCAGGCGTGGTGTGGGCCACCCGGGTCAACAGGGTCAGTCCAGGGTAGAGACTCCTCTAGATCTGTGTCAATAGGATAATTAAATTCCTCCTCATTGTAACCTTCCCCTACATCCTCATTAGTACGTGTGGGTGAATATGTATATTCTTGCCATAGGACTCCACAGGCTCAAAAAGAACAGGTGAGGTGGAAGAGTCCCTTTTCTTTTTGAGTGGGATCTTGTATGACTCCATAGGATTTTCTGGAATGATCTTTCTTTTATAAATAGTGAGTCTGCCAGAATCTGAGTCGATGAAGTTTCGACTGGTTATCACAGGAGGGCGCTTGGAACACAATGTCCTCTTCTATGGGCTGAGTCCTTTTTACCATTGACACCTTTTTGGTTATTTCGATGCTTTGTTTTGGCTCGAAAGCCTTAGGCCGTGCGGTCGGGGGCAGTCCGAATTTAATCGGTGGCGTAAGCATCGGAGACGGACTGACCTTCGAGGGTGGCGCCGTCTTCGATCCGACCGACTTAATTTTTTCACCAGTTTGTTTCTGGCCTAGCGTCGACTCGAGCTCTTGGTGCGCGGCAGGCACGCTCTTTTGCTTCGACTTGATGTGCTCTTTCGAGCCAATCTTGGTCTTCGACTCGAAGGTCTTGACTACCAGTGGTTTGGAGGCTGGAAGCCTCGGATCGAGAGTCTTCTGAGACTTGAGTCCCTTGTTTGTGTCGCCGTCTTTTGACGTCGACGTCGATGGCGTCAGTCCGACATGCTTGACCGTAGTCACAGGCTGCGGCGCCCCGATCTTCGGGCCGACACCCTTTTGTGACCCCGAAGAGTCGATGACACTCTTCATTTTTATTGGATCCGATGAATCCGAAGTCGTCGATCCGAGGACTGTCTTTAGCAGTTTCGGTTTCGATTTTGATTCTGTTGGTGTCGATTTCATCATCGACTGTGGTTGATCGACCAATGGCTCCTTAGATATATTCTTAGCCGGGCCTTGACGCGGGGCTATGGAATGTTGTTGAAGATCTTGGCTAAGGCCTTTCGGCGATGCCTCGACCTGAGCCTTTGAAAGTTCAGAGTCATCATTGGCCCCCGAAACTACGGGTGGGCCTTGCTCATCGCTAGGGTCGTCATTGACGGCTGCGATGGCCTGTGCGTCGTCCCCTACCTCGACGACGTCTTTATCATCGACGTAGTCTTCTTCTTAGTCTTTATCATAGTTAGAGTTCTGCTCTGAAGCAGGATCAGACTGTTGTTCAGGATCCTCCTCATCGACGCCCTCGTCGTCTTCAGCCTCGAAGATGTTCTCCGGGTCGGGCGCTGTTCTCTGCGCCGACTGTCTTGCGGCACGTGGAAGCCTAAGCGTCTTCTTTGACCTGAACCGAGAACAGGCCATGCAGCTGGCCTCGTCGTGGTCTGGAGATAGACATTTATTGCACACCAGGTGCACATCGATGTGAGGGTATTTAGAGTTGCAAACGGGGCATCGTTTGAACGGGCTCCGTTCCATCGTTGATCGTTGATGGGGCCTCTGGTGTCGAAAAAGCCACGCGGCCTTCGACGTCCAGCTCGAAGAACTGGAACGAGTACGCGGCACCGAACGAAAAGACAATACCGACGCCCCAAGGCCTTTTGAATTTTTTTTTTTCGATTCCGAACTTGAGTTAAGAAAGTACATACGAACCCAATGGCGGAAAAAACCAATCGGAGGATGGAGAGGATGCCCATGCGCACTGTAGTCCAGGGGAGGAGCCACCTATCTCGTAATACTTCGAAGACTCTTCCAGGACAACAATGTGCAATCATCCAGACCCAACACTAGGCGGCGATCTATGCACAGATATGAATTCAGCATCGCACATGCCTCGAACAGATATTTTACAGTTGATATATTTTTGAAGGAATTCCATTTTGTAAAAATAAATACTTCATAAAAAATAGACGGGTTTTAAATTGGTATAGTCTATCCTGCACGTACATATTAGTAAAGCTTGCTTGGGCACACACACACAGCTATTGGGTCAGTAGGTCACGGAATACTTCCTGACATGCGCCCTACTGTTTTCATGCTAGGATGGGTCTAACAACTTAGATCTCCTTAAATGCACAATTCCAACTACCTGGGGGTGCAAAGGTGGCAGGATCAAGGTGTCACAAGTACATACCTGGTAAGAAAGGCTGCTTCATCGTCTCCATCAAGCTCTTGAGGTCATGCTCAACATAATTCATAACAATGTAGATCTTGTCCATGTTGCTACCAACTACAATTTCCTGAAAGAGAAAAGAGGCATTTTGTGAGTGGCAAAGAAACTGTGTGGCATTTCATCTGCCAATAGGTGTAAGAAGTTGCCTCTTTGGATACTATACCAAAGTGAGGTATAGTGTGCACAACGTCCTGTGGAACCCCAAAGATAGGGAGAGGTAAAGTTAGATAGCATCTTAGTCTCTATTTGTGGTAGTGTGGTCGAGCAGTAAGGCTTTATCAGATGACAGTGTTAAGCGTTTGTTGAAAACACTCAAACAGAAAATGATTTCACACACTCAAAGACAACTTCAGACCAATTGGTTTTGTATAAAAATATTCTTTTAGTTATTTTATTTCCTAGAACCAGGCAAGCCTGGAACAAGTAAGTGATTAATACTTTACAGGAAATATACAGATTGTACCACAGTTTGGATTGCAATTGTAAACAGGTAAGTAAAATCATTTGTCAGTACAATTCTAAAGAATTTCTTTAGGTTTTCAAACTTTACACTTTGAAATTTTCCAAGAAAAACAGTCAATGTAATCCTATGAAGCAAAATAGTGTGATCGGTTTTAAGGTAAGTATTCGGTAGTGGGGTTTGAGGTTCTGGGGGTAGACTCAGGGGTCCCCCAAGGTCAGGGATGCACTCTTGCTACACCCTCAGTGGACTAGGGAGGCAAGGTGCAGAGTAATGAGGTCCAATGTTATCTAATGGGAGGATAGGGGGCCTCCGGTTGGTGGCTGCTGACAAACAGGCTGCTTGGTTGTGGGAGCAAAGCTCTTGTACTTTAGCTCAGGGTAAATGGGGAAACTCTAAGCACCAAAGGTGCTACCTCAGCGGCACTAGGGCAGACAGGTGCAGGGTGCTGTTTCGACATCGGGCGACCTGTTTGCAATGGGGAACCTCCGGTTGGCAAAGGCACAGCAGGCTCTGGGATGTAGGTCTTCTCGGTGCGACCACAAGTTCAAGAGGTAAGTTGGGATGTTGGGGGATGGTTAGTGTGAGAAAGTGGCTCTATATACTGGACAATAATGAAGTACAGTGTGTATAGAGTCCACAAACCCCAAAGGTATAACAGAGGTTAAAGTCAGGACTGACCTTACTCTCAGGTAAGGTCAGTCCTGCGCAGCGGGCGCGCCGGCGGCGCGCCAAAGGCAAGCCCTTCTGCGCCCGTCCGCGGCCGGCTGGGGCACGGGGCCAGAACCCCTGCCCCTTCTATCTCCACTGCCAGTAATAAAAGCAGACCAATCAGTTATACCACTAGTGACCTACTTGCCCTCCGCCCCAAGGTTGAAGATAGTTGTCGCCACACCCCGTCAGTGGACTCACCATCACCTCACTGCGATACCTGCCGCTTTACCACCCGTGGATGGAGGAACGACGAGTTGCCGCTGATTAATATGAAACTGATATTATTAAATTGTAGATCTATGAAAAAGCACAAACTGGAGATACATGACCTGGTGTTAGAGGGGGATCTCGATGTGCTCTTCTTAACAGAGACATGGCTAGATGGTGCCTCAACACCCAAAATTCTGGAAGCTGTCCCCGTAGACTACTGCCTGCTCAGAATTGACAGAGAAAGGCAGAAAGGTGGGGGAAAGGCAATGATCTATAAAAGCAACCTACAATGCAGCTTAGAGAAGGCCACACTACCCAATTGTGAAGGTGTTTTTTTCACTATAAAAGCCAATCCTAAAAATATTATCAATGGACTCCTCTTGTACCGGCCTCCAGGCAAGTCTTCAACAGTTCAGTAATCAACTTACAGAACTGATAACTCAGCCTGTACTTCGGTATAAGAAATTTCTTATTTTAGGAGATCTCAACCTCCATTTTGAGGATCCCAACTGTAAGGAGGCACAGGTAGTAGTAGATGCACTTAAATCCCTGACACTCAAATTTCAATCCACATCCCCGTCGCATCAACTAGGACAGCTCTTAGACCCCGTTTTTGCTAACTGGGAGGGTATTAAAGTTGCCACACCGATTCAAATAACATTGTCAGATCACTTCATCATCCCATTTGAGGTAGAAGTTGCCCAACAGGAAGGCAGAATGACCAAGCCCAGGCCTCAGAAACGCAGAGATTGGAAGAAGTTCACGCAGGAAAATTTTAGATCCACCCTACTTAAAGACCCTCCTCCGCCTAGCGACACTCTGCTTAAGGCATGGGCTGACTAGAGCCCTAGACATCCATGTTTCGTAGACACAGTAGCACCATGGACACTCAAGCCACCCGCCAGAAAAACCAAAACTGCTCCCTGGTTTTCCAAAGAACTTAAAGTAGCTAAAGCCAAATGTAAAAATATAGAACGTGGCTGGAGGAAAAATTACAATCCAGAAGACAAGCTGAACTATAAAAAAGAATTAAAAATATATCACAAACTCATAAGAGCAGCCAAAGTCGCTCATTTTAATGAACGCATTGAATTTGCAAAAAATCCAACTAAAGAACTTTTCTTCAACTATAAAGAACTTACTGTTCCAATCAGACTGGAGGCCCAAGACACCTACTCTAATGAGATATGTGATGATATTGCAGATTTTTTTGTAAAGAAAGTGGATGTAATACATGCCACTTTTGTAGATAGCATGCAGACTAAACACCCGATAGTGAGAAGTGATTCTGCCACCAAACCCCATCTGACCTGTTTCAAAGTCCCTGAGAGGCAAGATCTGCTCACCATCGTAAACTGCATCCAGTCCGGCTCTCCCTATGATGTGATCTCTCCAAATCGCTGTAAGGGAGTCTTAGAATGTATGATTGATCAGATTCAACACCTGATCACCTTATTTTTTCAGGAGTGCTATGTGCCGGACGCATGGAAAAAGGCACAAGTAATTCCCCTGAAGAAAAAAAAGTTACCATGCATATCTCCCAGCTACAAAATCTCCGCCCTATCTCCCTCCTCCCCTTCTGTGGGAAAGTGGTGGAGAAGGTAGTGAACAAACAACTTATGAAATTTGTTGAGGAGCACTTCCTTCTCCATTCCACACAGTCAGGGTTTAGAGCTGGCCACTCTACAGAGTCGGCGGTTCTCTTCTCCACAGAATGTCTGAGACAACTAGCAGACGAGGGGCAGACGGCAGCGTTGGTTTTATTAGACCTTAGTGCAGCTTTTGACACCGTGCTGCACTCGACGCTGCTGTCTCGCCTCTCAGACATGGGAGTTGAGGGATCAGCATTGGAATGGATAAAATCCTTTTTAGAAAACAGGAGCTTTCAGGTGCACTGCCCCCCTCATAAATCCTCCCTTGGAAAGTTCAGACATGGGGTTCCACAGGGCTCCAGTTTGAGCCCTATGCTGTTCAATCTATAGATGGAGCCCCTAGCTCATATTGTGGAAGCTTTTGGAGTGGATATCGTCACATACGCTGACGATACCCAACTAATAATTAGACTCACCCACAATCAGGCAGAGGACGCCACTAACTTTTCCAACGGCATGCTTTCTGTGGCAGGGTGGATGAACAACAACTGCCTACGCCTTAACGGCGACAAAACAGAACTGCTAGTGGTTGGTAAATCCCCCCTCTGCCTGGTCGCAGGCTTGGTGGCCAACAGAATTAGGGGCAATTCCCCTCCCGGCGGAGTCCGTCAGAAATCTAGGAATCATGATGGACGCGGAGCTTTCCTTTAAGCATCAGATTAGTAAAATCACGGGAAAATGCTTTGGAATACTTAAAACACTTCGAAAAGTTCTCGACCTACTCCCCATTAGTGCCAGGAAAACACTTATTCATGCCCTAGTCACGCCACATCTGGACTACGGCAATGCTCTTCTCCTAGGCCTAAGCAAAAAAGGCATTCACCAACTGCAGTGCGTCCAAAATGCTGCCGCTCGACTGGTGCTCAACCTTCCGCGTAGAGCATCAGGTAAGACAGCATTATTTAAACTTCACTGGCTCCCTATTGAGGAGCGAATCAAGTTTAAAGCTCTCTGTTTCGCCCATCGCATTGCCCAGGGAAAAGGCCCAGGTTACTTGCAAAATCTTCTCACTATCCATCGTCCCACCCGAAACCTAAGATCTGCCGGAGCGATGTTGTTCCAACTTCCTCGCGTTCGCAAGATTAGGATGGGTTCCTTTCGGTTTTTAGCAAGTAAACATTGGAACAATCTTCCTCTTGATTTACGCATGGAGCCCTCCGAAATGAGATTCAGACTGAAATTAAAAACCCATCTTTCCCCGCGTAAATAATAGCTTCTTTATAGCCTTGGATCCAGGAGAGTCCCGGACCTTGCCCTTTTCGGGGAGCAGTAGCATTTCTTAGCGCGGGGACACACTGTCTTGAGTGTAACCATGGGCTCTAAAAGTGGTTTTATTATTATTATTATTCTCAAAAGTTGTAGCTTGGTCGAGCAGTAAGGCAGTACCAGAGGGCAGTGCAAAGCATTTGTTGTACACACTCAGTCAGCAAAGGATTTCACACACTCAAAGACTGAACTCCAGGCCAATGGTTTTTATATCCAAAGATATAGGTGTTTTATTTTTAGAACAAACAGACATAAAAATATACTTTGCTAGATATGAGTACACTCATGTAATTACTTTGCAATAAAGTTTGTGAACACAATAGGTACAGTAGTTGCTGAAGGCAACTGAAGTCTAGACACTTTAGCATTGAGCTCAATGGATTGTTACCATAAAAGTATAGTTGATAACAGTACAGATTACTTTAGAAGTTCCAGGACTAGACCTAGATTCAGTCCTGGGGTCTAAGCTGGAACCAGATTAGCAAACACGTTTTAGTTACTGTAGTGAATGTTGATGAATTTAAAGCGGTTTTAGAAGTTCACACTTTGAAACTTTGAGGGAAATCTGGCAATGTTATTCAATGGGAGAAAATTCAAGTTGCAGGTAAAGTACGATTGTGTTACTTTTGTAATCCAGAACTGGGCTTCTAGGGCCAGCACTGGGGTCTGAACTTAAAACAGGTAAGTAATTGCATTTCAGTATTTCGTATGATTTTTAAAGAATATTTCCAGTTTTCAAAATTAGACACCTAGAAGAAATTTCATAGAAAAGCAGACAATGGGTTCCTATGGAGAAAAGGGTACAGTACTGGCTTCTCCCTGCTCACAGGTGAGTACTTCGGAATTTGGCTGATTTTATATGAATAATTGCAGTTTTCAAAACTTCGACCCTTAGAAAATTTTCGAGTCAAAATGGGTCAATGTTATCCAATGGCATTTAAGTGAATTACCAGTTTCCAGGTGAGTACTTGGCTGGTGAAGTTAAGGTTCCAGGCATAGACTAAGGGGTCCCCCAGAGTCAGGCAAGTACAGTCGGTTCAGCCCCAGCAGCGCAGGCGTGGCCGGGTGTAGAGGTAGGTAGGCCCAATGATATCCAATGAGGGAAAGGGGGCCTTCGGTTGGTGGCTGCTGGTTAGCAGGCCACGTGGCTGTGGGAGCTGGGCTCCTGGTCCCTTGCTCAGGGATGGGGGGTGTGGGGGGAGTAGGATAGGACAAAGGTGGCACCGCCAGCGGCACTCTGGTGGCTGGGTGCAGGGTGCTCTTTAGCCGTTGGACGCTCAATGTTATCCAATGGGAAAGGTCAAAAAGGAACAAAGGCTTCGGGGACGGAGACTCTCCAGGGGCGACCAGCACTTTGAGAGGTAAGTTGGGATCTTGGAGCACAGGTGGGTACCCCAAAGGGAGGCAGAGAGGGCTGTAGGGTGCAGGGGTGTCTTTGGGTGTCGGAAAAGCTTACCCTCTGCTGGTCGCGGTTGGGGTGGCCCCTGGTTCTGAGTCTGAAGGCGTTGTCTGGTTCGTCGAAGAGGGTCTTTGGGCACCGGACTGCAGGTCCCAGCCGCCGGGGGACGTCCTTGTGGTCTTGGTTCGGTTGGGCCCGGCCCGGCGGGTGCAGAGTGGGCTGGTCCGGAGCTTCCTGGTTGGCATCAGGTGGGTTGTTGCAGCAGAGCCTCTGCTGGTGGGAGTCCCAGTCTTTAGGAGGGTCAAGGCAGGCAGGTCCTCTGGGTGTCCCAAGGTTGCTGTCCGCAGGAATCGCCGGGAAGTTAGGCAGGAGCAGGTTCCAAGATCGACAGGTCTGTAGGGCTGGGGCCAAGTCAGTTGTTGTTGTTGTCCTGTTAGCAGCTGCACTGCGGGTCTTCTTCCTCTTGATCTTCTTTCATTTCTCTTTCGGGAACTAAGGAAGGAAGGTTCAGGGAGCCCCTAAATACTAAATTTAGGGGCGTTACAGGTATGGTGAGTACACCAACTTGCCTGCTCCTCTCCTGTGGGAGGGGGGCAGGAGCCTAGCTGGGATTGGGCAGGGCTCGCATCTACAAGATGGCCAGAGACCAGGGTCGTGCTTCACCTCGTCTCACTCACCTGAGGGGTGGGGTTGGCACAGGCTGGCACACCCCATTCCTGGCGTAGTTTTTCCCATAAGTCTTCCCGCCAGAGTGGGGGTTAGAACTGGTGGGAGCCAGTTGCTGGGTACAGCAAATGGTCTGGAGAAGCTCAGAGGCGGCATGCCTTTGAAGCTACCCCCTGCTCATCCTGGGGGAGGAGACCTAGCACCTTGCCCAGGATGTGCATTGTTGCAGGTCCAGGAGAACGGGGGTCTCTCCACCCAGGGGTCCAGCAAACATGTCTGCTGTGTGGCAGCCTCTGCAGCCACTCAGCCCAGACGTGGATTGTAGGTTAGGGTTTCAGAGGGCATCTCCAAGATGCCCTCGGGTGCATTTTACATTAAATCTCACACTGGCATCAGTGCAGGTTTAATGTGCTGAAAGGTTTGGTACCAAACTTGTCTGTCTTCAGTGTAGCCATTATGGTGCTGTGGAGTACATAATGACAACCTCCCAGCACCATATACTCTTAATGGCATCACTGCACTTAGTGCCCAGGAATGGCCCTGGGTACTGTAGGGGCATAGGGCTCATGAGCCTGTGCTCACACCTCTGGCATAGGGCACCCAGCTAGAGGGAGGACTGAAGTATGCCAGGGCAGTGGGTTTGTAGGCATGGCACACAGGGATGTGTGCCATGTCGACTTTTTGTTTAGTTCTGCACCAGGACACTCAGCCTGCCAAAGCAGTGTGTGGGTGTCAGGGTACAGGGCCCCTGAGGGTGGCACAATAAGTGCTGCAGCCCTCAGGGGTCTTCTCTGGTCACCATGCCCTGGGTACCTAGGTTACCATTTACTAGGGGCTGACAGGTGGCCAGAGATGCCAATTGGGATTTTAGTTTCAGCACAGTTTTAGGGAAGGAACACAGGCCCTGGGTACATGGTTGGCAGGAAACCAGAGCACACTCAGTCAAAGCACATCAGCAGTTCAGAAAAAAGTGGGGGCATACCAAGGCAAGAAAGATGCCACTTTCTCACAATCAGGAACCGTCGGTTTGGCCACCCAAGGCAGTGGGGCATCTGGTGCAGGGGTGACTTTTAGGGTCAGATCTTCTTACCAGATCCTGGTAGGGTTGGGGGGGAACCTTCCGAGTTTAGGTTGCAGGTGTCGGATGTATGTGGTGAAGAATGAGGAGGAGAGTTTTCAGGAGAATTTTGAGGTGAAATGTTAAGAGGAACAGGAGATGAAGGAGAAGGAAGTATAGGAGAAGAAGGGTGCATAGGAGATGTGGCAGAGTCCTTCTTCTTGACAGGCACTGCAGGTGTAGGTGCTGTGTCTGATTTCCTCTTCCTGTGTGGTGTAGTGGATACATGACCTGTCTTTGGGTCAATGTAGATCTTTTGTAGAGAATCAGGTTGGAAAAAGTCTTCTGCTTGCGGAACCTTTGCCGGCGCCGATTTTTTCGGTTCCGGGCGTGGTTGCTGCTTGTCTTTAGCCTTAGGAGTTGTTTCTGTGTCCTTTGGCGTAGATTTCGGCACCAAAGGTATTGTTTTTGGGTCGTAGGCTGTTTGGAGGTCTTGAGCGCATCGGTATCAGGCCTTGTTGGTTTCGGTACCGAAGATATTGGCTTTGGAGTGGAAGCTGGTCTTGCTGGCCTCGAGGCATCAGACGCTGGCTTCATAGTTTTGTCTTTAGAAGTCGACCGTTTCGGACCCGGGACTTCTTTCGGTTTCGGTGCCGAGGGAGCTGGTGGGATCGGCACGTGCAGCTTGCTCGGTAAGGAGCTACCGGAAGGCTTGAGTATTTTCTTCAGAGCCGGGCTCGATGGCGGGGCTTTTGAAGTGTTTTTTTCGGTCGCGACTGGGCCCTGGAGGCGGAGTTTTGACCGTTGCCTTCGATTTGGGTGGTGGGTATGGGGCAGGGGCAGTAGTACTCACGCGCTGACCTGATGGTATTGAGTCATCGGAGTCGTCTGCCTCGGATACGGTTTGGAGATCGTCTGAATCTTCTTCGGGAACGAGCGGAAATTTGTCAAAGATATCCACCGGTTTCGGAGCTGATCTCTGCATGTCGACGGGCCCTTCTATCTCGAATGGTGTTTCTTGGCTCGAAAGGATGCACAGGCTGTACAGCTGGATTTGTCGTGTTCTGGCAATAAGCACAGGTTACAGACCTCGTGAATGTCAATGTGTGGAAACTTTGCTCCACACTTGGGGCATCTTTTGAATGGCGTCCTTTCCATGAGGTGTAGGCCTCACGGCGTGGATAGGCCCAACGGCCCGCGACGACGACCGGAAATCGAGCTGGAGTCGAGACGACGTTTGTCGATATCGAAAGTGGTTTGGTGAAGTTTGAATACGTTTTTACGCGTCAAAGTACTTGAAAAGTAGATTTCGAACCAGAGCGGACAACTTTCATCCGAACCCAGTGGCGGATAAAAACAATCTAAGGATGGAGCCTATGCCCATGCGCACTATCGTCCAAAGGAGGAGTCACATATCTCGTGACTACAAAAGACTTCTTACAAGACGACAACAACATGCAATCATCCAAACCCAACACCAGGTGGCGATCTAATGCACAGTGTAAGATCTGCAGCTCATATGCCTCGAACATGTTATTTCACTCGTAGATACTGTACCAAACATTTTGTGACACAACCACTTCCAGCTTTTGACTTGCAGCTAAACAGTAGAAGTGCACTAGGCAGGTTCAATAGCTTTCCAGGGGTTAACTCTTAACAAGTGGCGGAGGAGGCTTGAAACAATAATGAACCGGGTTATTACAAAACAACCTGTCCAAGCAGTCACTGAGAACATATTACACATGGTACTCTTATGTCTCAAAATATACAAGGAATGAACCCTTGCCTAAAGAGTCTCTTTCATTTTAAAGAAAAGAATTATAGGTAACTAGAGAAAGGTATTTAAACTTACCCTAACAGTAACAATATTTGGATGTTGTGCTTTCAGAATGGTGTTTATTTCTCGCAAGGAAGTAATCGGAAAGCCTTCCTTCTCTTTTTCCATTTTTAACCGCTTGAGAGCCACAATTTCATCTGGAAAGAAAGATTTGTAAATTTCAGACATCCAGCTTTGATACTGATAAGAACGGAGGCATACTGTTTTGAAAGCAGTATCATACGCTTTACTACCCCATTACTTCAAATAAAGTAAATATTTGTTAAGTATCAGTAATCACAAGCATCAATTGTGTATTTGTTAGGGATAATACAATATATATATTTTTAAACTTTTATGTAAATAAAAAATGGAGTTCTGTGGGTGGATCACACAGTAAAGTGACAGAATTATCAAACTGTAAATGGTCCACAAAAACACCTTTGGCGGACTACAAATCCATCTTAACTAATTTCAACATTTCTGCAATAAAAAGGGTTCACATCAGTGATACAAGTCATTTGCACTAAAATACATCCTTTTCAGAGTTCTCTTTACAGACTGTACTTAGTAGACTTGTGTATTCTACCAACAACACAGGCAAACTGCCCCCAAAGGACGCGACAAAATAATATAAGTGTGGAGTTTTTGGGGGGGGGGGGAATAAAAAAAAATCATACATGATTTTAAATGTAATTAGGATTTTACAATGTTTTTGTCGGTCTACAGTGTTCAACTTGTCTTCAAAGATGTTGGGTCAATTAATTTTTTTAACAAACGAAGCAGAAGCACAACACTAAATGCAGCATTGTAATCTGTTTACTTTTAATTACACATTTTAATATCCTGTAAATTGTTCACAAGCGCATTCACTCAGTTACTTTACTTAATGTTAATACCAAAACCAAACGAAAATCCACAAGAGGAGAGATATATTGAGTGGTTACATTTTTGCAACAGTTACGCCGCGCAGCCTGCTTCACCACAGCTCCATTATGAAAATACTGCATTCTCTGTACTCATACATCACCTGTATCTATGTCATGCAAATCTTGCTCCGTATTCTCCAATTACTAACAAAATTCCCAGCTTTCAATCCATTTTCTCTCTGAAAGTACAGAGTTCACATAAACACACCTGTTTTCTTGTCTTTTGCCCGGTAGACCACACCATATGTGCCCTCTTCAATTCTGTTCAGACACTGAAATTCTTCCACACTACGACAGCCCTAGAAGAGAATAAGGAGGCCTTAGGAGAGCAGGGACTATACATTTGAAAGAATTGTATTTGTGCAACCATACTAATTTACGAGCAGATTAAGTCACCAACAACACATACTTTGTGGTGAAAGAAGCAGCAGAGATATATCCAATTATTTTTCTTAACATGCCAATAAAATGAAACTTCAATATAAAGGTTTAGGTTAGCTTTTTTTGGCTAGATAATATTGAAGAATGCAGCAAGGCAAAAGATCCAGGCTAAAGGCATCGGCGTGAATTCAGTTACATATGACAAAGCAGAAACTCTAAATCTAGGCAATTATAGGCTCCTCAAAAGATGACCTATGCAGAAAAGGTAAACAAGGGCAGTTTGAGCTTCTGTAAGGCAAGCCTGCAGCCAAAATTCTCTGCATGTAAAGGCACTTCTGAGCAATATGTTATTTCTCAGCCGACTCACATTCTACCAACTGACATTGTAGGGAATTTGATCACCAAAGGGTAGGGAGCAACAAGAGAAGAAACCCATTGAGATTACAAACGCCCCTTGTTGTCACTATTGGACAGACAGACTAAAAAAACAGCGAAGGTACCAAGGATCAGGAAGCCCACAATTGGGGGATTCACTTTAATTTTTACTGTTTAATAATCATACAGATGTACAGTTATAACACATATTAAATGTAATTTCTCACCACAATAATATTTGGAGAGGGAACTAATATTTTCCTTACGTTAAATGTATCCATGTAAGAAGGGTAACTGTATAAAGTTGTCAGTTATTTTCTTATTGCAAGAGTCCCAACTTCAGAACTCATGTGTGTTGAGAACAGTGCCTAATTTGAGCAGGTGGTTTCCGGTGCTTGGCACCGGCACTTGAATGTCAGCACCAGCTCCTATGACAGTTTGCCTAAATAGGGATGAGCACAACAACAATTGTTTATTAATTGAATACACATTAACAATAACTAATAACTGCCACACACCATTAGTATAGCTTTGGGGGCCTGGAATAGTATGAATTGTCATACTTATTTGTTTGATAGTTAGTAGTTGAGATGGTATTGTCATGGACAACACTGGCAGGGACAATGGATGGTGCAAGCTGCAGTGGTCTACTTAGGAGGGCCCTGGCTCTTATTTTATTTAACAACTTAAGCATTGGTTGAGAAAAATGAATACCACCCGCCTGCATTTATTGCAAACAATAAGTGAGGTCAGGGTCACCACAAAGAAAGGGCGCTGGCTTAAATACAGCTCACACAACCAGCTGTATTCGCTTGGAAACAAAGTGAGGATAACCAGGTTTGTCGCCAAATCCTTTACCTTCATCCCTTCTTAAGTTTATTTATATAGAATCAAAAAACACTATAGAATAACAGTGTTGTTCTTATATTTCTGTGGAAAAATACAGTCGAACACTTCGACTGAAGTAACATTTTTCAACAATAACCCTAAGACAATTCATGAAGACGCAGATGGGGCCCTAGTTGGAGCCGACAATCTTTTAACCAACTTTGGTGAAATTTCCGGCCTAAGAGTAAACTGGTCCAAGACATGTTTATTTCCAATACGCACAAATGAGGTCCAGCCCTCCACGGCCAGAGCGGTCAGATGGAAACTAGTCTGCCTGAAATACTTGGGGGTTTACATCTATCACACCCCTGCTGATGTATTGGAGGGCAATATTGCCCGAGGCATCAGAGCATTGAAGGGCAGCATATCCTTTTGGGCCACTCTCCCACTGTCAGTGGCAGGTCGTATAGCATTGCTCAAAATGGTGGCGCTCCCAAGACTCCTATATTATTTCAGAACGCTGCCCGTTTGGATCCCTCCTACTACCTTCAGGCTCCTAAAGTCCATGATAGTGTCCTTCCTCTGAGGGGGCGGGCCGACGCAGAGTAGCCTTAACAACGCTAATGAGACTCAAGTCGGAAGGAGGTTCAGCAGTTCCCGACTTTGAATTATATTACTTAGCAGCTCAACTACAGACCTACACCCAAGAAATAGCCCGTGAATTTCGAGGGCCAGAACACAAACGGGGCCTAGGCATACCTCGTCATGTGCTTTCTTTCATAGGACTACAGCAGAAATTAGACCTCAGGAGCCTCACACAAGAGGAAAAAACTATTCGATTATGCTGGAACCGAACACAGCGTAGGGCGGGAGTACTGCACCCATATGCCCCCGAGATCCCGTTGGGAATGTTAACGGCATTACCGCAGGGAGGGGACTGGTCGCAGCTGCAGAGATTCAAGTCCTGGGTGACCTATACGAAGACGAAACACTGTTGCCATTTTCGGTACTCCTAGACCGATATGATATACCTAGAGGGGACTTCCTAGTGCACTCTGCAGTCACACAAGCAATACAAGCACATTGGAGAGGAGGGCTCACTGAACCCAAAACAACGATGGCTTGCCAATATACCATGATGGCAGCGGGAACGTTTAAGGCGGTCTCATGCCTGTACTCTAGAATGACCAATGAAGGATTACCTCCTTTAACGACGCTAAAAGATAAATGGGAAGCTCATATAGCTAAAGAGATCCCTGAGACAGTGTGGAAGCAGTTGATGAGAAGGGCTTGGAAGAGTACTCGCAATGCACGATTTCAATTAGTGCACTTTTACATTCTCCACCGAGCATACCTGACCCCAGGGAAAATCAAAAGATATTTTGCCGCAGACTCCGCGGGATGCCCTAGATGCAAGACAGTTGGTGTTGAGTTAGACCACATGCTATGGACATGCCCAATCTTAACGCCGTACTGGAAGGAGGTTGGGGACACTCTTAATGAGGTAACAGAGAGGGGATTGGTATTTGACATGGCTGTTGGAGTTTTGCATTGGTTCCCTCACACCCCTAAAAATAAGATAACGAGCAAATTCATAGATATGGGGCTCATTCTTGCGAAACATGAAATTACACGACATTGGAAGGCGGTGACGGGGCCCACAAGCACAAGGTGGAGAAATGAGTTCCTTAAGTGGGCGGGTGGAGAAAGCATGTCGAGGTTTCAATCAGCGCGGCGGCAGCAGAACGATAGAGCTCTAGAAATGGCGCAAGCTTGGGACGCATTAGTGCAAACACTGCGCGACTATGACAAACAAAATGAACTAGCGGACTAACATCATGATTGGAGATCACCCCTGTAACACCTCAGGTACATACCACACACCATTGTCTGTTTAACTCCTGGGCATACTAATGATTATGATGGTTACCTATTCCGCGCACCGATGGTGGTATCCGGGGAGGGTGGAGGTTTCTTAATAATGGTATGTGTTAAGTACTTGGGTAAGACATGCCAGGAATAGCCTTTACTGGGGATTGCTGTACTTGATCCTGTTTATACCCAAGGTCCCCACCTTAGAAGACAAAAGAAGGGCCACCATCAGGGTCTGGATAGCGTGAGAAATGTACTTAACGATGTATGTTGTGTGAAATAAAACCCAATAAAATTTGTTTAAAAAAAATAAAATAACTAAGACAATTTCGTCTGTTGAGTCATTTGAGGGTGGATAAAACAAACTATTAGTTTTGAGGTGGAAGTCCCTGACAAAGATAGTCTTTAAGACAACCTGCTATCGGGATATTGTTGGCCTATTCATTCTAAAAGATTTTAATGCTGTGCATTTTGGAATTTCTATGTGGGAAACACGCGAAATTCAACTGGTGATGGCTTTATTGGACACAATCTCTTCCCAGGTACACTTTAATTCCCCAAATGCACAACTACTGAGGAGGTAACTCAAAAATGACATTGCAAGACCAAGACACAATTTGGGTAGTTTCTGCCGAAAACATCTGAGGAAAAACAGACACTCACTAAACATTCACACTCCATTGATTCTCAGAAAACAAAAACGAATTATCTTACAGGAAGTGGAAGATAACGTAAATCTTTTAGTAAAACATCTGGGTTTTACAATACAATACGACTCTTTACCTGAAGAGCAGGGAGGTATTTGGGTAGCTGCTGCTTCAGCTCCAACGGGGATAATGCTGGTGAGTCAGGGACAAAGTCTACTTCTGTCAGAACATTTGAACGAGGGGTGTCATCACCAATATCGTCGTCGTCTTCCCCTTCCTCGGTCTCACCAGAATCATTGTCAAACCTCGACTCTGTAACTTGAAAGGTGAAAATCAATAATCGAGCCAAGTAGTAATACTCAATTAGTGCCTGGTCTAACCCACAAAAGGCATTTTAAATAACATGCAAGAGGAATTAGCATGAGACAACAATTACTTGTCAATAGACAAGGCAACAGACATGGAAGCAACAATTCCATATAGAAGAGGTTCATTCTATTTTCTGAGTTTGGAAGTGAACACTCAGACAGAATGTGAGAAAGTGCCCTCTTTCTGCACGGTTGCCCCTACTTTTTGCTGAACTGCTGATGTACTTTGACTGAGTGCGCCCTGGGCTCCTGCCAATCAGGTACTCATGGCCTATGTTCTTTCCCTGAAACTGCATTAAAAATCAAACCCAATTGGCACTCTGGCCACAGGTCAGCCCCTGGTAAATGGTACAACAGGTACCTAGGGCACTGTGACCAGGGAAGGCCTCTAAGGGCTGCAGCACTTATTGTGCCACCCTTAGTGGTCCTGTACCTTTACACTCACACACTGACTTTGCAGGCTGCATGTTTCGGTGCAGAACATAGTGAAGGGTCGACATGGCACACATCCATAGGTGCCATGCCTACAGCCCACTGCACTGGCATTGATCAGCCACCCCTCTAGTTGGGCGCACAATACCAGTGGTGAGGGTACAGGTGCATGAGTCCTGTACCCCTACAGTGTCGAAGCCAATTCTTAGACATTCTAAGTGTAGTACTGCCATTAAGAGTATAGGGTGGTGGGTGTTTGTGATTACGAACTCCACAGGACCATAATGCCTTTACTGAAAACTGATAGGTTTGGTATCAAACTCCTCAGCACATTAAACCCAAACTGATGCCAGTGAGGGATTTAATGAAAAATGCACACAAAGGGAATCTTAGAGATGCCCCCTGAAAAATGACCCAACACTAGTATCCAGGCCGAGTGGCTGCTACCCAGCTGCCACCACCAGACATGTTTCTGGACCGCTGGGTCGAGAGCCTGCTGCTCTTGGGGGCCTGAAACAATGCACATCCTGGGACGAGGTGCCAAGCCCCCCCCCCAGGATGGGCAGGGACCACAAAGAGGAAGCTTCAAAGGCTTGCCGCATTTGTGAGCTTACCCAGGCCTTTTGTTGCTTCCAGCAACTGGTCCCCACAGGTTCCGACTACGGTTCCCAATAAGGTGCGCACACCTTTCATCCCGCGAGCGCGCACTCCCGTGTGTGGAGCGTGCACACACACAGGACAACCCGTGAGAGGGTTCGCGCAGCCACTTTAAAAAGCGAGTGGCGCGAAAAACAGGCAATCCCTTGGATGCGGTTTTGCCAGCATGAGTCAGGAGTGCAGGTAAGGCTGGCTTGGGGCTTGCTGTATTTTTAGGCGCGGCTCGGGGCAGATTGTGGGCTTTTGTTTAAGTATTCACGTTAATCACAGCCCATTCATGAGCTGTGATTAACATGAGTACTTAAACAAAAGCCCACAATCTTCCCCGCACAGCACTTTACTAACAAGAGTACAGCAAGTTAAAAAAAACAGCGTATACTTTCAGAAAGTACACCCTGTGTTTTAAAACTTGCTTTACTCTTTTGTTAGTAAAGCGCAGTGCGGGAAAGATCGTGGGCTTTTATTTAAGTATTCATGTTAATCACAACCCCTTCACGAGCTGTGATTAACATGAATACTTAAGCAAAAGCACAGTGTGTGATGTAAAGTGCTCTGACACCTTACAATGGTATGAGTGGTGCTATTAAACTAAATGAATCCGAGAGAGACCGTAATTTTGGACACTTGAGAGGCACTGTTAAGGGGCGGTGGTGAGGGAATCCGTGGCAGAGGTGGTCATTGGGGGGGCGTTAACAAACATTGTCACACAGGGCGCCACCAGTGCTAAAGCTGGCCCTGGAGATAGGTCACCTCTTATTCCTCTTTTTGGGCTCTCTCAAATTCTTCTTTGACTTCGGCCCTCTTTTCTTCTACCTTCAGATCAGCTATTCTTCTTCTTTAACATAAGCAGCCTTCTTTAGCTCCTAATGACATCTCTAATTTCCGGCCTATTTACTTCCATAAAAAATTCTGGAATATATTGTGTTTTCTCAACTTTCCCTTCAAGGTAATGACCTTCTCTACCTAGTTCAGAAGGGCTTTCGTCATGGTCATTCACCAAAAGAACAAGTTACTTACCTTCGTTAACGCTTTTTCTGGAGGATACAGTATCTGCCTGTGGATTCCTCACCTTGTGAATATCCCTCTGCGCAGCAGCCAATCGGAAACTTTTGTAGCTCTCCACGCCGACGCGGTCATGGACGAAGTCACAGAGGGTACGTCTTCGCTCGCGACCCCGCTGACGTCACTGGATACATAATAGGGCTTAGTCGGCGTGATGACGTCAGTTCCGCCCTTTTTTCCGTGCTCCCGAGCCACACGGACAGACCGACATAAGTAGGCACAGTACACAGTATTCAGACCAACACACATAGTGTGAAATCAATGCAATAAACAAGAAAAATTAAACACTTCCTTTGAAAATTACAGATATACACTTATCAGGTATAGAAGAGTGGACAACGGGGAGGCGGGTGGGTCAGTGAGGAATCCACAGGCAGATACTGTATCTACCAGAAAAAGCATTACCAAAGGTAAGTAACTTTCTTCTGATGGATACATCAGCCAGTGGATTCCTCACCTTGTGAATAGAATCCCACAGCAGTCCCCACTCCCGGAGGAGGGTGTCCACTCTCCTATACCAGGAAATCCTGTAGGACAGAGCGCGCAAAGTGACCGTCCCTCCTCACTTCGGAATCAAAGCAGTAATGCTTCGCGAAAGTGTGGAGGGAGGCCCAAGTTGCCGATCTACAAATGTCCTCTACAGGTACACCCCTAGACAAAGCAGATGTAGAAGACTTTGCTCTAATAGAGTGAGCTCTCATACCCTCTGGAGGTTCCTTACCAGCCAGGACGTAGCAGATCTTAATGCACAGGATAATCCATCTTGATAGCGTGCGCTTGTGCACCGCCCTTCCTTTCTTGCAGCCAGCAAATCCAACAAAGAGCTAATCATCCACACGATAGTCCATAGTCCTATCAAGATAAAAACTCACCGCCCTCTTAGGGTCCAGACGGTGAAGCCGCTCCTCCTCCTTGGAAGGGTGAGGGGAAGGATAAAAGGTAGGAAGGGTAATGGACTACCCCAAATGAAAGGGAGTTACCACCTTAGGCAGAAACGCAGCCCTGGTCCTGAGTACCATTCTTTCAGCATGAATGGTCAAGAATGGGGGCTTTGAACTAAGAGCTTGAAGCTTACTTACCCTCCTTGCTGGGGTAATTGCTACAAGAAAAACAGTCTTAAAAGACAGAAGTCTCATGAGACACTTGTGTAAAGGTTCAAAAGATGAACCCATCAAGTATGTTAAAACAAGATTCAAGTCCCATTGAGGAACAATAAATGGTGTAGGAGGGAATTTGTTGGTAAGACCCTTTATAAAACGTAACACAACAGGTGACTTAAAGACGGCTGGTCCAGCAAACAAAGTAATGCAGACAAAGTCGATAAATAACCTTTTACAGTTGCAACAGCAAAACCCTGCTGGGCCAAAGAAAGAGCAAACTGGAGAATGTTGGACAAACGAGCCCTTATGGGGTCAATAGATTTCTCTCCACACCACAAAACAAATTTAGACCATCTATAAGAATAGATCGACTTGGTGGAAACCCGCCTGGCAGAAAGAACAACATCCACCTCGTCAGGCAGGAGAGAAAAATAATTCAGGTTGCCCCGTTCAATCTCCAGGCATGAAGGTGTAAGCTCTGGAGGTGGGGGTGTAGAACCTGCCCCTCCATCTGAGAGAGGAGGTCTGCCCTGAGAGGGAGACGGAGCGGTGGGCACGAGGAGAGGTGGAGAAGATCTGCGTACCACACCCTTCTTGGCCAATCCGGGGCGATCAATATAACTTGGGCCTGGTCTTGGCGTATCTTCCTCAGAACCAGAGGAATCAAGGGTATGGGAGGAAAGGAGATTTGACTCCCAACTCAACTGAAACGCGTCCCCCCAAAGCTCCCTGAATCGGATACTGGAGACTGCAGAATGATGGGCAGTGAGCATTCTCATGAGTGACAAACAGGTCCACCCGAGGAGTTCCACACGTCCGGAAGACGTGACGAACCACCGCGGGATGAAGCCTCCACTCGTGGTCTGCTGAGAACTGCCGACAGACTGTCTGCACGCACATTCAGAACTCCGGCCAAATGATTTGCCATCAGACAAATCTGGTGGTCCTGAACCCAGGACCAGAGACGCAGAGCCTCTCTGCAGAGACACTTCGACCCCACTCCTCCCTGCTTGTTGACATACCACATTGCGGTCCTGTTGTCCGTTAGGACTTGAACCAACCGATCGCGAAGGGAAGGAAGGAAGGCCTTGAGCGCCAAACGTATAGCCTGTAACTCTAGAAGGTTGATTTGAAGCAACCTTTCCTCTGGAGACCAAAGACCCTTGACCTCCAGATCCCCCAGATGAGCACCCCACCCTAGGGAGGATGCATCAGTTATCACTGTGGCAACCGATGGAGGCAGATGGAAGGGCTTTACTCGAGACAGATTGCCCTCCACGCTCCACCAAGACAGATCCGCTGCAGTTTTTCTGGAGATCTTGACTGACTCCCTGAGATCTCCGTTGTGCTGATACCACTGCCTGCGGAGGCACCACTGGAGCGCCCTCATGTGCCAGCATGCATGGTTGACCAACAGAATGCAGGAAGCAAACAGACCAAGCAGGCGAAGGACCTTCAGGACTGGAACGACCGCTCCATTGTAAAACAAGGGAATAATTTCCTGAATGTCGAGAATCCTTTGAGGTGGAGGGAATGCTCGACAGACGGTAGTGTCCAGTACCGCCCCTAGAAACAGGTTGAGCTGTGAGGGCACCAGGTGAGATTTGGGTACTTTATCGAAAACCCCAATTTGTACAACAGCTGGGTTGTCACCTGCAAATGATGAAGCACCTTCTCTGGAGACTCTGCCTTGATCAACTAGTCGTCCAGATAGGGGAAAACTGGAATCCCCGATCTTCTGAGATGGGCTGCCACCACTGCCATCACCTTGGTGAAGACTCGACGTGCAGTAGTAAGACCAAACGGAAGAACCGCAAACTGATAATGTTGCGATCCCACCGTGAAACAGAGATACTTCCTGTGCGACTTCAGGATAGGAATATGAAAATACGCATCCTGCAAGTCGATCAACACCATCCAATCTTCTTCCAGCAGCGCCTGTAGAACCTGCGCAAGGGTAAGCATCTTTAACTTCTCTTGTTTCAGATAAAGATTCAAGATTCGGAGATCCAGGATCTGACGTAACCTGCCATCCTTCTTGGGAATTAGGAAATACCGGGAGTAGCATCCCTGACCCCTTTCCTGCTCTGGAACCACCTCTATTGCACCTTTCTTTAACAAGGTCAGTACTTCCTCCTGTAGGAGACGGAGATGTTCTTCTGAGCAAGCCCCTTGGCAAGGAGGGAAATTTGGAGGGAATTCCCGAAAGGGAAGAGCATACCTATTTTCTACAAGATTGAGAACCCGCAGGTCTGTATTGACAGATTCCCAATCCTGTAGAAAATGTGTAAGCCGACCCTCTACAGGACCAACATGTTCCAGAATGGGGAATCTAGGGCTGCTTTGCTGCGGTGATAGGAGGGGAGGAAGAGGAGGAGGAGGGCTGACGGCCTCGTGGACGGCCTCTATTCTTTCCTCTATACGACTTGTATAGAGTATCCTGCTGCTGCTGTTGCTGCTGCTGACTAGGTTGGCCATATGAACGAAATGATGACCTCCCAAAACCTCTGTATTTAGGAAAAGAACCTCTAGGCTGAGCCTGCAAGCCAAGTGATTTTGCCGTAGCTTTGCTATCCTTAAACCTCTCTAGGGAAACATCCGCTTTCTTACCAAATAGTCCTGAACCATCAAATGGTAAATCCAACAGAGTAGCCTGCACATCTGTTGAAAAATCAGTAGATTTCAACTAGGCGCCCCTTCTAGTAGCTACTGCAGAACCCATGAACCTTGCCACTGAATCAGCTGTGTCTAGCCCACTATAAATGACTTGACGTGCAGCAGCCTGGGTATCATCCAAAACTTCCTGAAAGTTCTTCCCGTCTTCCTCAGACAGTTTAGGCAGCAACTGTTTAGACGAGTCCATCAAAGCATGGATGTACCTTCCCATCAAACAGGTAGCATTTGTAGATTTCAGCGCCATTCTGGCAGAAGAAAATGCTTTTTTGGTAGACTGATCAACCTTCTTTGATTATCTGTCAGCTGGGACTGGAGGGAAAGCCCCCGAAGACCTCCTTGAGCATGCAGCCTGAACCACTAGGCTCTCTGGAGAAGGATGAGCAGATAAAAACTCCGGATCACCAGGAGCCACCCTATATCTTCTTGCTATAGATCTGCAAACTGGAGGCGCAGAAAGAGGCTTTCGCCAGACCTCCAACACAGGTTCAAGAATAGCCTCATTGAAAGGCAAGAGAGGCTCAACAACCGAAGAAGGCGAATGGAGTCAAATATGCTACTTACCAGTATGCATCTGTTCTTGGCATGTAGGGCTGCTGACATTCATATCTGTGCATAGATCGCTGCCTAGTGTTGGGTCCGGATGATTGCACATTGTTGTCCTGGAAGAGTCTTCGAAGTATCACGAGATAGGTGGCTCCTCCCCTGGACTACAGTGCGCATGGGCATCGGCTCCATCCCCAGGTTGTTTTTCACCATTGTGGCATGGATGGAGTGTAATACAGTAAGTGATGACCATGCCTGAAACTGATTGAGTGCTACAGCTGCTACAGGCGCCGGGGAGGAGGGCGGGCGATATGAATGTCAGCAGCCCTACATGCCAAGAACAGATGCATTCTGGTAAGTAGCATATTCGGTTCGAGGCATGTGGGCTGCTGAATTCATATCTGTGCATAGATTACATAGCAGTCCCTCTTGTAAGTGGCGGCCGCCCGTGCCAGCTGCAGCAGTCTGAAATAGAGATTTGAGAACAGCCTGTCCTACAGCTGCTTGCTGTTTTGAATGTACATCTACGCAGTAGTGTTTTGTAAATGTATGTGTAGTGGACCATGTGGCTGCCTTACATATTTCCTCTAAAGGAAAATTCCCCAGGAAAGCCATGGAGGCTCCTAACTTACGTGTGGAGTGTGCTCTTGGAGGACTGGTAAGTGTGCGTTTAGCCTTTGCGTAGCAAATCTGTATACACTTAACTATCCATCTGGCTATTCCTGCTTTGGAAATGGGGTTGCCTTTGTGTTGTGGAGAAAAGGCAACAAACAGTTGTTTTGTTTTCCTGAAATCACGAGTTCTATCTATATAGTACATAAGAGCTCTTTTGACATCTAATGTATGCAGAGATCGCTCTGCGACATTTTCAGGATTAGGAAAGAAAACAGGCAGTTCTATGGTTTGGTTCATGTGGAACTGCGAGATCACCTTAGGCATGAATGTAGGGTTGGTGCGTAGTACAACTCTATTTGCATGGACCTGTATGAATGGCTCTTGAATGGTTAGTGCCTGGAATTCACTAACTCTTATTAGTGAGGTAATGGCTACTGAGAAAGCAACTTTCCAGGTCAGAAATTGAATCTCACAAGAGTGTAGAGGTTCAAAAGGTGGTCCCATAAGTCTGGTGAGGACCACATTGAGATTCCATACTGGTGAAGGTGGGTGTCTGAGAGGGATTACTCTTTTGAGTCCTTCCAGAAAAGCTGTAATGGCAGGTACTCTGAACAGTGAGAGGTGCTGCCTGTTTTGAAGATAAGCTGCAACTGCGGATAAATGTATACGAATGGAGCTGTACGCTAGATTACATCTATATAAGTGCAACAAATAACAGATAATGTTTTGAATAGATGCATCTAGCGGGTTAATGTCATTATTGTTACAATATATGACAAACCTTTTCCATTTAGCCGCATAACATGCTCTGTTTGTGGGTCTTCTTGCCTCCTTGATGATGTTCATACATTCTGGCGGCAATTTGAGGTAGCCAAATTTTAAGACTTCAGGAGCCAGATCGCCAGGTTAAGTTGTTGTGGATCTGGATGCTGAATTTCGCCATGGCTCTGCGTCAAAAGTCTGGGCGTTAGCCGCAGTCGTTGATGCGGTACCACGGAGAGTTCTACCAGCGTGGTGTACCATGGTTGGCGTGCCCACGTTGGAGCAACCAGGATGAGTGTCATCGAGTGTTGCCTGAGCTTGTGTGCCACCAGCGGTATTAGAGGTGCTGGGGGAAAAGCGTACGCAAATTGCCTGACCAGTTCATCCATATCGCATTGCCCTGTGACTGCGGATGTGGGAACCTGGCAGCGAAGCTTTGGCATTTTGCGTTTTCCCTTGTGGCGAATAGGTCTATCTCTGGATGACCCCACTGCTGGAAGTACGGTTGGAGTACTGATGGATGTATCTCCCACTCGTGCATCTGGTGGCTGTGTCTGCTGAGCAGGTCCGCCATCTGATTGTCTTTGCCCGGGAGGTGTTCCGCCATGAGGAAGATGTTCCTCTGAATGGCCCACTTCCACATGCTCTGAGCCAGATGAGACAACTGTGGAGTGTGTTCCTCCCTGCTTTTGTATGTAGTACATGGCTGTCATGTTGTCCGTCCGGATCAACACGACCTTGTTGCACAGATGCTTTCATCGCCATGAAGATTGCCATCAATTCTAGAAGGTGTGAGAAGTTGGCCTGATAGTGTGCTGTCCATAGTCCCTGCACTGTGTAGTGGAGTACATGAGCTCCCCATCCCTGGAGAGATGCGTCCGTTGTCAGTATAATCTGTGGCACAGGCTCCTGGAACGGTCGGCCCTTGCAAAGGTTTTGTGGGTTCCACCAATGCAGAGAGTTGTATGCCTGACCACTCACCAACACTAGGTCTTTCAACTGTCCCTGAGCCTGATTCCACTGACGTGCTAAGCACTCCTGAAGCGGACGCATATGTAGTCTCGCGTGCGGGACAATGAAGATGCAGGAGGCCATCATGCCTATCAACTGCATGAACACTTTTGCTGGAAGCGAGTGTTGAGGTATGACTTTTTGTATCAGCAATTGCATGCTGTTTATTCTCGCTGAATTATGCTGTGCTTTGGCTGCCAGAGTGTTTATTGTTGCGCCCAGGTACTGCCGCAGGTGGGCGGGTTGGAGATGTGACTTTAATTAATTAATTAATTAATTGTGGGTTTATATAGCGCTAGGATAGACTCCCGGAGGAGTATCTCCGCGCTTCGACCGCTGCGAAACCCTTCCTGGCTTCCCTGAGAGAAGGTCCCTTAATGGGTATCTCCAGGGTGAGACCAGGCATCCCCGGCGGTCTGGTGGGGCCGTTAGTGCAGATGAGGCAAGCTTATGCCCAGAGTTGCCGAGTGTGATCGCTGATCAGAGTGGGCACCGAGGAGAGAGAATTATCGAGTCCGCTGACCCTGGTCCAGAAACCTGCCGCGTCGGGAATCGAACCCTGGTCCCGGGCCGTCCTCTGCTCTCGGGTCTGCCGCCTCTAACCGGTGAGCCACACTACTGCACTTTGGATAGTTCAGCGAGAATTCCAGACTGTGAAGGAGATGAATAGTGTGGGACATGTGGCTGGCACATTGCTGGGCTGTCTTTGCTTGAATAAGCCAGTCGTCCAGATAAGGGTAGACGTGTATGTGCTGTCTCCTTAGGTGTGCTGCCACTGTCGCCAGGCACTTTGTGAACACCCTGGGTGCCGTTGTTACTCCGAAAGGGAGGACTTAGAACTGATAATGTTGATTTTGAATAGTGAACCTGAGATACTGTCTGTGTGATGGGTGTATGGGTATATCGAAATACGCATCCTTTAGATCCAGTGTTGCGAGAAAGTCTCCCTGACTGAGTAACGGCAGAACCTGTTGTAGGGTGAGTATATGAAAATGTTCTGACAGAATGTAACTGTTCAGAGGCCTGAGGTCCAGTATAGGTCTGAGAGACCCGTCCTTTTTGGGTATGAGGAAATACAGAGAGTACAGCCCTGAGCCTTGGTCTTCAACAGGCACGAGCTCTATGGCCCCTTTTTGCAGCATGCGGACGACCTCCTGCTGCAATAAGTGTAAGTGCTCTGCAGACATAGGACGGTGTCTTGGTGGTATGTTGGGTGGAGTGGATGTTAATTCCAGACAATACCCGTACTGGACAATGTCTCTTACCCACCTGTCTGTGGTGATGGATTTCCAGACTGGCAGGAACCGTTGCAGTCTCCCCCCGACAGGTGTTATATGGTCGGGGGGCAGTGACAGGGCGTCACTGTTTGTTATTGGCAGAGGATCTGGAACTGTTATTTCCTCTTCCTCTGCCCTTGATGTTGTTTCCACGATATCCACCCCTGTTGTTTTTATTGTAGGTGGATTGTGAATTTCCCTTGTTGTATTGTGTCTGCTGTGTGGATTGGCCTCTTGAAGGTCCTCTAGTATTGGAGCGACGAAAGGAGCCACCCCGAAACTGCTGGGACTGCAGAGCCCCCATAGACTTTGCAGTCTCTGTGACTTTTTCAATTTTTTCCAGGGTGGTGTCGACCTCGGGTCCAAATAAGTAGTCCGGGTTAACTGGCTGATTGAGGATAGATGTTTGTATTTCTGGTTTGAATCCGGAGATTCTTAACCAGGCATGTCTCCTTAACATTACGCTAGTGTTAATGGCCCTGGCTGCAGTGTCAGCTGCGTGTAGCGCGCACTTGATGGAAGCATTAGTGATAAGCTTTCCTTCCTGGATGAGTAGTTCTGCACCCTCCTTGTACTGATCTGGTAAGTGTTGCAACAGTGTCTCAAGGGTATCGTAATGGGACCTGTCGTATCTTGCTAAGAGTGCCTGAGTGTTGGCAATGCGCCAGATGTTAGCTGCCTGCGCTGCCACTCTTTTTCCTGAAGTTTCAAGTACTTTCGACTCTTTGTCAGGAGGAGGAGCATCACCTGTAGTCTGGGAGTTTGCCCTTTTCCGTGCATTAGAAACAACCAATGAGTCTAATGGCAACTGTCCTTTTATATAAGTAGGGTCGACAGGTGCTGGTCTATATTTCTTTTCAATTTGTGGGTTTAATACCCTGGCCCTGGTGGGTTGTTTAAAAATGTCACCAGCATGCTTAATGATGCCTTTTAGCATGGGTAGAGTCTTGACTGTGCGTTCTGAAGTGGAAAAGGTGTCAACCAGAAAGTGTTCCTCCACAGGGTCTGCATGGAGTTGTACGTCATGATTACTTCCAGCCCTTTCAATGAGGGCGTTAAAAGCCGTAGTGTCCTCAGTGGGAAAAGTTTTCACACTGTACACGTGTGTCAGGGACAGACTGTGGGTCTTTTGGGTCAGTTGGGTCAACCCATGGTTGGCCTTGATCATCAGGATCAGTATCCACATAAGGGTCATCCTCATTCTCGTCATCCCCTGCATCCACATCTGAGTATGTGGGTGAGAAATCTTGGGGGTTTTGTCCATAGGCTTGGAGAGGTTCCACCAGAGCTGGCGATGTTGTTGAATCCCTTTTCTTTTTTAAGGGAATCCTGTATGACTCCATCGGTTTTTCTGGTATTATCTTCCTTGAATATATGGACAGTCTACCAGTCACCGAGTCGATGAACTGCCTTGACTCCTCCAGGTCTTCAGGCTCTTCTGTAGCCTCCACTTTAATTGACACTTTTTTATTTGATTCAACACCCTTCTTTGGTTCGAACATTTTTGGACGCTCCGCCGGTGGCAAGACGAATTTGATCGGCGTCGATGCAGGTGGAACGTTTCCGATCATTTTTGGTGTTGGGGCCTTTTTCGGCCCGAGCGCTGTGTGCTTATTTCTAATGCGTTGGAGTGACTCAGACACTTCTCTGGCTATGAATGGGCTCGGCTGCGTCGGCTCGACAGGGTCCTTGGAGCCAGTCTTTGTCTTGTCCGCAGGCTTGGATGGAGAATTGAACCCTTCCGATTGTTTGGGCCTTTTGTGAGAGTCGACGCCCTTCGGAGCCGGCCTTGTCGGCTCGACAGCCTTGACTTTGGTCTTCGGTGCCCCGATCTTCAGTTCGATTACCTTTTTGAGTTTTTCGGTATCGACGGCCTTCTTCTGTTTCTTCGGCTCCGAGGGGTTCAAGGACTTGGAGCCGACCTGCGTCATCTGCTCTTTTGGTTTTGGCAGCGACACTTTCGGTTTCGATTTCTTAGGATCGACCGATGGCGGTTTCGAAACCGATGGCTTTGTGGGCACGTTCGAAGCCGGGCCTGTATGCGGGGCTGTTGAACGATTTTGTAGATCTTGGGTAAGGCCTTGTGGCGATCCCTCGACCTGAGCCTCATTGGGGGGTACATCGTCGGCCCCTGTATAGTGGGTTGGGCCTAGCTCTTCGCCTGAGCTATCTTCCACGGCCCCAAAGGCCTCTGCGTCGTCTCCTACCTCTTCGACGACGTCTTCTTCTTCCTCTAATACCTCTTCGTCTTCGGCGTCATACTTTGAGTCATGGTCCGAAGCCGGATCAGAGTGGTCTTCTTGATCCTTCAGATAGACGACCTCTTAGTCTTCGGTCCCGAAGATGTTTACCGGAACCGGCGCAGATCTTTTCGATTCCAATCGAGCTGCGCGTCGAATCCTAAGAGTTTTCTTCGACCTGAACCGGGCACAAGCCATACAGTTGGCTTCGTTGTGGTCCGGCGACAGGCACTTGTTGCACACCGGGTGGACATCGATGTGCGGGTATTTTGCATTACAAAGTGGACACCTTTTGAATGGGCTTCTTTCCATTGTGGATCGAAGATCGGGCTGAGTGTGGAAAAGAAAAACCCGTTAAGTCGTCGACGTCCCTTCGATGCTAAGCCATCGGTACCGAACGAAACAATACCGACGGTTCGAAAGCCTTTTGGCTTTGTAGAAAGTTTTCCTAACTTGAGCTAAGATAGTAACATCCGAACCCAATGGCGGAAAAAAACAATCTGGGGATGAAGCCGATGCCCATGCGCACTAGTCCAGGGGAGGAGCCACCTATCTCGTGATACTTCGAAGACTCTTCCAGGACAACAATGTGCAATCATCCGGGCCCAACACTAGGCGGCGATCTATGCACAGATATGAATTCAGCAGCCCACATGCCTCAAACACCTTGGTTAATAAATTTGCCTTGAACTCAGTGGTAGGGAGTTGAATGTCCAATAATTCAGCCGCCTTTCTAACCACAACGTGATAAGGGGCCACCTCCTTTGAAGGAGTATCAGAATCAGGAGAAAACTCCCATTTAGGAGAAATGTCCAGGCCACTGGCCTCTCCCAATTCAGCAAAGTGCTCATCTGAATCATGTAGTTCACCTTCTTCCATTTCCTCATGATACCTCCTCTCTTCTAAAGCTCTGAGCCTCAATCCTGGAACGAATCCTCAGCACCCATGGGACCTGCAGGCGCACCAGAGGGGTACATTGCCCTTTCAAATACCCCATACATGGCATTGAGGTAATGCGAAGGGTCCTGACCTGAAGCTGGGAATGGAGGGTAAGATCCTGGTACTGACTCCAAAGCAGGTGTTCATATATTCAGGCCAGCCGGCGCTGATATCGGAACTTCTTCTGATTCAAACTGCTCATCCGGCACAGGATGTTCTTGATCTGGAGCCGGAGAATGAACCGGAGACGGAGCAGGCGTCGGTGATCGACGCGGAGAGACTTCAGGTGAAGCCAACTTCTCTGGCGAATCCGGATTCGATAACGAAGGAGAGACAATCTGTTCTGTGACTTCGAGGCGTGGTCGATCTCGCCGCCGCCTCTTTATCAGAACAATGCCTTGAAAATTGCTTCTTCTTATGTTTCTTCGGCTTCGAGTGTCCTGACGCCGACTTCGAGCCCGACCTGGATTCAGAACGAGACCTCGACATTCTCCTACTTGCCTTCTTATCCTTCCTCATCCTGGCCATAAAAAGCTTCGCCTGTCTCTCCTTCAACCCTTTCGGGTTCATTTTCCTGCAGCTTGGACATCCATCGATGTCGTGGTCGGAAGACAAGCACCAAACACAGTCTTCATGCGGGTCAGTGATGGACATCTGCTTACCGCACTCTATGCAGGGCTTAAAACCGGACTTCCTCGCAGCCATTGTCGAAAGATACAAGAGAAACAGAGGAAAACAGGTAGAAACAAAGTAACTACGGAGAGTCCCTAAAATCCATTGGCGTCAACGGCGTGGAAAAAAGGGAACAGACGTCATCACGCCAACGAGGCCCTATTATGGATCCAGTGTCGTCAGCTCGGTCGCGAGCGGAGTCGTACCCTCTGTGACGTAGTCCATGATCTCGTCGGCGTGGAGAGCTACAAAAGTTTCCGATTGGCTGCTGCGCAGGGGGATATTCACAAGGTGAAGAATCCACAGGCAGATGTATCCATCAGAATCCACTTTACTTTCAGTTTCTAACTCGAAGCTTCGTGCTTATCATCACAAACCTGCTTCACTTAGTATTCATCTTGACCTTTCTGCAGCTTTGACACAGCGGATCACTCTTTCCTTATCTACAGGTCTGGTCTCTAGTACTACTCTTAACTGGTTTCATCCTTCTCCTGCTTAGTTTCCTGGGAAGAAACAGCAACCTCAGCAGGCCAGTAGCTCACCTCGTTTTCCGAGTTGTCCCCGGGGCTTGGATCTAGTCATCTGGTCTTCTCATTGTACACTATGCCTTTCATTTCTGTCATTTATTCATTTGACTTTCTCTTCCATTTCCATGCGGAGGACTCTCAAATCGGTTTTTGCTTTTCTTCCTTATCTGACATCCTTCTTGACCGTATTTATGCTTGTTAATTGACTGCTGAAAACTGGATTACTATGTACTTTGAAAAAAATTTATAAAAAATAAGTTTTTATTCCCAGCTTCAGCTGCTATTACCATTCATTGTCCTATTGTTTTATATATATCACTATTCCTACTTACTCTTCAGTTAGCAATCCTTGTGTTATGTTTAATCATTCTCAGACTTTCTCCGAACAGTTGTGTTTCTGTGGTCACGTCTTGCTGTTTACATCCCCATAATATCCAGAAAGTCAAATCTTTTCTCCCATTCTCCTCCATCCTCCTCCTGGTCCAGTGTCTGGCCCTTTCTCCCATCAACTACTTTCCTTCTTTATATGTTGACGTCCCTTAATTGCTGCTCTCCCTACTCCAAAGCTACTGAAAACGTTTGTGTTCACCTTCTCGTTTCTCTACTCCGACTTCTAATTTAGCTCAGATTCTTTGTTCACTGCTTTCCTTCCAGCTTAGATTTTGTTATCCTTGTGTTCTCTTCAAGGGTCTTCATTCTCTTGCCCCAGCTAACTTACTTGATTTCTCGGTGTACTCCAATTCTTTCTCTTAGTTTTGGTTCCACATCTATGTAGTTTCTATTCTAGTTGTTTCTTCACGCTTTCACTTCTTCACATTGCCGCCTCCTAATCTGTTAAATAATCTTCCACTTTCTATTCTCTCTGCTCTTATCTTTTCTGGTTCTAGGGCAGTTTCCAGTCCTTTCAGCTACCGCCTGGCCCTCCAACATGATAGCTCTGAGCATCTCCAGGACCTGCAGGCTTTCTAGTGTACTCACTCTACTGGGCCTCTGCAGGAGGGGATGCATTGTTAAGGGTGTGTCGAACTATAGTAAAGGGCAAACCTCAGTGAACATTTTATGCACACGCAGCAGTGGCGCAGAAGCCCTCTGATGATAGTGAATTGTCAATGCGAAGGGGCGGCCAGTTCGTTTTCAGCATAGGGTCAAAGGAAGTCTTCAAAGTGCAGCATTTTTGTAGCTGGCTCACAAGTGCCCCTCAACAGGACTTCAGTTCTGACTATCATCTAGCTCCTTGCTGTATTTATAAAAGTAAGTAATCAAAACTCTTCTGTATGTGTCTGGTAACCTACCTTCATTCACTCATCGTCACTTCCTCCACTTGTTTTAAGAGACAGTTGCTTAAATTTGAGATGGGGAATGAAACTCTGGTTTGCGACCACTAAACTTCTAGAGGGGGGCCTTCTCAATTCCATCAGAGTATTGAAATTGTGTGTTCTTTTCAGATTTATTTTGTTGAGGCAGTGACATATTTTTGGAGTTCAGAGACACATTCACAGTATTTCAGTGTACTCTGGGAAAACAATATATATATTATGTGATCCACTCCTTAATTCTTTTTACCATCTTCTTAAAAAATAGTGTGCATAGCTTGGATTATGGAGCTAAGCCTCATCAGATTCCAGATCTTGGCCTACTCGTCAGTCACAGGAATTCTAATTTGTATGTCCGTCAGTAGACAAGACCTTTAAAATTTAGTAAAACTATATATAAAATAACACTCACTATAAGGCACTTTCAGCCAGTCTTCAACCATTAGTCTTTTGTTGCATCATTCACATTTTTCTCCCGCCCACAGTAGCATACAACATGAGCCAATGGATCAGCCCCCTGCAGCCATTGGATAACTTCAGTGTGAGTGACGGCATTCTACTCTTTCACAAGAGCGCATTCACACCCAAAGTATTAACCTTCATTACCAGGTACTAGTATAGCAACGTGTGCTTTTTGGGACAAAAGAAAAATGTCTCTGCTCTTAGCTAATTTTCTTTTTTTCATATTGTCCAGTTCCCAGCAGCTCCACCAACAATTAAGTCATAGCTGCCAAGATTTTAGATTGCTATGTGTGACGTTTTCATAAATTAAGTGTTATTATGAGTGGCATTTCAACCACTATGAGTAACACTTGTGAGCAAGTATACCTAGACTGAATAAATGTTACAAATACCCAAGTGTTAACTGCATACAATACCGGTCTGGAGCGCATTTACACCCAGTCTATACAGAGCAAAACATGCAAAAAGCCTAGCGTTTAGGGTCTCTGTCTCATGCCTGCACTCAGCAATGCTACATAGTAAAGTGTGCTGATGTCCTATTCAATAAAACAGTGGCCATCCTAGCTTACTGGGCCTTCGATATGTGAATGACCCATGACTCTACCTGAAAGTATCCATGTCACAATATCAATTTAGGAAAAGATTGTCTTACCATCATCCAGGTATGCATGTCTAGTGCCTGCTGCTGATATCCTGGACACCTTCAGATGAAGCATACTGGGCTCCTACAACCCTAACTAATTCTGGATTGCGCTTTTTGAGCTCCATTGTAGGCAGCAACTCATGTGCTTTTTTAAACCTGAAGTGTACTTGCCTATGTAACCAATTCATGTCATGGCGTGTGTATCCATATTTCAAATCTGCCTTAAGCCCCTTAACGTGGGTTGTATGTATGGAAATGCACCATCTTTTCAGTTTTTTTTACATCAAAAGTTTTGAGTGATATTTGGTGCTGCGCACAAGCGTGGTCTAGATCCTGGTGCGCATAGCCATGGCTGCAGCGCACAGAGACCCTACCCTGCCACAAACAGAGGAAAAGAATTAGAGGGAACATTGGTTCTGACCCCCACTTTGGGCGGGAAAACCAAGTGAAGGGAGGTGTGCCCACCTTTGCCAACCCCACCCCTCAGGTGGAGGAGGCGAGGTGAAGCACAACTCTCAGTCCCCGCCATCTTGCATATCGTCATCGTCTTCTCTAATGCTGCACGGCTCTTCAGTCCTTCATCTTAAGTCATTGAATCTGAAGAGGTCAGGTTCAGGGGTGCCCCTAAATACTAAATTTTCCTTTCCATGGATGTCTACACCCCCTATTATGCCACCCTCAAGTAGGAGGGGGCATAGGCCTCTTCCTGATTGAGTCCCCTCATCTTCAAGATGGAGGAGACAGAGATGTGGGCTTCACTTCTGGACTAGATTTTCCTGCCTATTCCCCTGCCCAAAGTGGGGGTCGAATCGGTGGGAACCAGTTGCTGATAGCAGCAAAAGCCTGGGGGTAGCTAACAAAGGCGGAAGTCCTTTGAAGCTTCCCAGTCGTGGACCCTGCCCATCCTGGGGGAGGAGGCATGACACCTTTTCAGGATGAGCTTTGTTTCAGGACCCAGAGAGCGGAGGCTCTCTACCCAGGGGTCCAGAACACTGTCTGGTGGTGGAAGATGGCTGGTAGCCAGGCAGGAACCACACCAGGGTTGGTCGGTTTTCAGGGGGCATCTCTAAGATGCCCTCTCAGTGCATTTTACATTAAATCTCACACTGGCATCAGTATTGGGTTTAATGTGCTGAGAAGTCGGATCCAAACTTCCCAATTTTCAGTGAAGCCATTCTGGGGCTGTGGAGTTCGTAATGACAAACTCCCAGCCCCTACACACAAAATGTCTTCACTGCACTTACAATGCCTGTGAATAGCACAGACAATGTAGGTTATCACAAATAGGGGGTGAGATGCACACCATATTCCTCAATAGTTCAACAAATTAATCCAAACTGTAACGAAACTGCGTGCAAGCTGGCTCAGTGTCACGCCCAAATGACACCATCAAGGCATCCGAGGTACACGGAGCGAAGGGGGTGAGTAGGTTAATTCAGCAGAACTTTGTTTTAAATTAGGATACAATCACGGGGAGGCGGACGCTCCGTTAACATCTAGGGAGGAACAGGAGCAAATAAGGGAATGCAGATGCCATTTGATGGGGAGAAAATTGGAAGTAAAGAGGGGGCATGTACTGTTAACAAATGATTTCATTGCGGGGCAAAGCAAAGAATGTGATGATGTGATATGGTAGTTGAGCTGAGTGAATACAGTTGCGATACATCATGACAAATTATGTGTACTGATTATTTTATTGTCATTTTTAGTGACCCCTGATGAAGGGCACTCTTCAGGCCCGAAATGCATTGGGTTTCATTTGAATAAACGCTGCCTTTTATGAACAGTGCTTCAGTCGTGTTCTCCAGATGGACACATTTTGAACCTAAGAAATTTGGAAAAATGGCGTACATTTCCACGTATGGACTAGCATTTCAGAGAGTGTATACATAAAGAAGGAGAACGCAGGAACATCATAAATAAATTGTTGAATATGGAGCACACAGCGCCAAATGGCATAATATGCTGTGCACTGGTTTTGGGGAGGAAATGTCTCCCTACCTGTCGGAGTTTTGCCTTGATGGTGTCATTTGAGCGTCACACTGAGCCAGCTTGCACACAGTTTTGTTACAGTTTGCATTAATTTGTTGAACTATTGAGGAATATGGTGTGCATCCCACCTCCTATTGTTGATGACAGAACTTTGCCTACTGGGGATAGCACCCACATAAAAAAGGATTAAAATGAAGAATTAAAAAGGACATTTCAGCATGAGTCCACACAATGGTGTTGACATCAAAGTTCATTTAAAAGACCGTGTTGAATGTTCAATTTGGACTGTATTTTGAATATGTCAATAAGAATCAGTTTATAGTTAAGCTAAAATATGTTATGGTGTTGAGTCTGACATGGAGAAAATAGAGTACAACTGTTAATCGATACTTCCTATTGCATTATGGGCATTGTAGTATTGTTCAAAATGAAAGGGCAGGAAACAAAGCAGTCACAAGCCAATTAGGGAGGAGTAGTAGATTAGATATCCGGTTAAATAGGTGTGGGCGAGAGGGATGTTTAATCACCTATTCACACAGAGAGGAAGTCAGAGTATTTTTAACGTTCGTGGCAGGTAGGAGATTATGTCGGGAAAGAGCATGGGAACAAGCCAAGTTAAAAATGTGGGTAGGAGGGAATAGAAGTAATAAACTAGTGTTAACATTCGGTGTTTAGTATAATATGAGGGTCAAAAGCAAGTTTGGTAAACGTTTTGGGGGTAGAAATGTGTTTGATAGTTGGGAGGTACATGGAGAGAAGGGGGTGAGTAGGTTAATTCAGCAGAACTCTGTTTTGAATTATGATACAATCACAGGGAGGCGGATGCTCTTAACATATAGGGAGGAAGGGGAGCAAATAAGGGAATGCAGATGCCATTTGATGGGCATGTACTGTTAACAAATGATTTCATTGCGGGGCAAAGCAAAGAATGTGATGATGTGATATGGTAGTTGAGCTGAGTGAATACAGTTGTGATACATCGCGACGAATTATGTGTACTGATTATTATTTTATTGTCATTTTTTAGTGACCCCTGACGAAGGGCACTCTTCATGCCCGAAATGCATTGGGTTTCATTTGAAAAAGCACTACCTTTTATGAGCAGTGTTTGTCGTGTTCTCACAGAGGTCCGTATGGACACATTTTGAACATAAGAAATTTGGAAAAATGGCGCACATTTCCACGTGTGGACTAGAATTTCAGAGAGAGTATACATAATGAAGGAGAAACGCAGGAACATCATAAATAAATTGTTGAACATGGAGAAGAATGCGCCAAGTGGCATAATATGGCGTGCACCGATTTTTGGGAGGAAATGTCTCCCTACCTGACAGACAATGTAGGGGCATATTGCTCATGCAACTACGCCCTCACCAGTTGTATGTGCACCCTGACTTTAGGGCTATAAGGCCTGCTAGGGTGGTGACTTACCCATGCCACAGGCAGTGCTGGAGGGCATGGCACCCGGGGTGGATACCATGTTGACATTTCAGTTTAGTTTGCACCAGAACATGCAGCCTACAGTGGCAGTGTGTGGGTATTCAGGTAAGGGGTCCCTCAGGGTGGCATAATACATGCTGCAGTCCTCTGGGGCCCTCTCTGGCCACAAGGCCCTTGCTACTTGGTGTGGAGGTGGAAGGCTTTGTATGGGGGAAGCTGAAGCAGATTCTTGTTGCCTAACAAGGCCAGATGGCAGTGGTAGCCAGGAAGCCTTTTGTTTTAGAGGAACTGAAGGTTTTTGTGGGTGGGGTGAGGGCTTTGGGTACTCACGGCACCTTGACCAGGCAGAAGATCTTTTTACTCCAGATCGATCTCTAGGTCAGTCGGAATCTTGAACTGAAAAGTCCCCTTCTTTTTCGGCAGCTGAGGCTACCATATCTTTCTGTTCGATATGTTGTTGGCCAGAGTTATCAGGCATGTGTTCGATGTTTTGTCTCTGCATTTCTCTACGTAGAGCCAGACGGTCCCGCAAAGTCTTTCGGGATTGAAATGACCAACAGGCCCAAGAGGGATAGGCCCGAAGGCCTCAGTTGGAGTTTTCTGACCTGATTAAAGGAAGTCTTCCAAATTTTGATAAGCAGAGAGATGGAAAACATGTTTGAAACAATCTTGGCATAGGGTAGAGTGGATTACGCACCAAAAGGATCCGGAAAACGGCCTCAAACCGAAGCACTGAAATACATGTTCAAATCTGATGGCGGAAAGAAAATCTAATAATAGTATCAATGTTCATGTGCACTATTAAGTGCGCATTAATCTTGGAGGAGTCATCTGACCTTGTGACTCAAAAGACTTCTACGAAGAAAAATAAGTTGCAATCTTCCAGAACCAAAACTAGATAGGAGTATTCAAAGGAGGAGTAATCTGACCTTGTGACTCAAAAGACTTCTCCGAAGAAAAATAAATTGCAAACTTCCAGAACCTAAACTAGATGGCAGGAGTATTCAAAGCATGTGTATCTACAGCCACACATGCCTTGAACAGAGAAGTTCCACAATCTTGTTTTTGGGGGAATTAGGAATTCTGGGACAGGGTTATGCCCACTCCCCACAGGAAGTGGTCATATAGGGAGTTGTAATGACCCCATGGGTAAGTAGCACATTGGCTTTTACTATTCTTTTCCCTTAATGCACCTACATTCAATATCTAGGTTACCCCCCCCCACACCCTGACACCGGTAGTTCAGATTAACCTGATAAAGAGTCGAAGAATGCACAAACTTTGGACACGCTGTGGTCTTGGCACCAAACCCTGCCTGTCTGGTACTGTCTTGACAATTGCAAAGACCGGACTTGTCCTGTAGCTATATGTCCTCCAAAAGCATCTCCCATGTAGTGGAGGAGGCACTTCCCTGCAGCCACCGACCACGCATCTGGTTCACCGACCTGCTGACCACTGGGGCCACCAACGCAGCAGAAGGTGGAGGTTACCGTGCTCCAGGAGATTAGATCAGTCTCCCCACCAGGGTTGGAGACGCCAGGACTCACAGGAGCAGCCCTGCACCAATACCCAGCGTACCAAACCCCTTGCAACATGTTAACAAAGGTGCAAGATAAAACACCTTCATTGCTCATTTAACTTGTCTTATTAAATGGTGTTATTTTCCAATCCCGTGAGTGCGGTCTTTTCTTAGGCAGAATATTGAGCTGGATATGGATATATATATATATATATACTGAAAAAACCATAGGTTTCACACCTGTTATAGTTAGCTGTAAATTTTACTGACATAAAACCATTGAAATTCCCACGTTATAGTTAGTTGGACTCACTATAACTTGCGCGCCTGCAATGCACTGCTGATGATGTCACATATTACATCACTCATGACATGGTCAGTGACATCACTCATGACATCACTGATGACATCACTGATGACACCATCCTTGTGACAGAGTGACAGACCTCCTTTCAGTGTAATGTAACCCTTGAAACACATATTCAAAAATAGAAACTAACATTTTCAAAAAAATGGAGATACCCATACCAGTTACAACAACCAATTCAGTAATACCACCATCTATATACACATCCACTCATTCAGCAACAGTTCTATAAGGTCACTCATACATATACTCACGCATCATTTGTAGTAATACACATATACATCCTGTTACACACCGACAGTCTTCCAAAAGTTACTCACACACATACTCACACATGCAAATAAACTATTGAACATCCATTTATTAGCATATACAACTATACACACACTACCACCTTACTTCTAAGGAAACTTACACATACTTACTCTCTTAAACAATCACTTATAGAAACACATACTTATTTAAACAGGAACTCTTACAATCTCTCACTCTCATATATACTCACTTATATACATCAATACTCACATATACTAGGTTAAAACATATATCGTTACTGATAAAGACACTAGTGAGACAGTCATTCACTCACTAACACACATATACACACTCATCCACCCATACAGTCCTGCACATATGTTGTGTTCAAAACACATACAGAGAGTCAGTCATTGATGCATCTATCTGCTAAGTCATACCCCCACCAAACCATACAGACAATCATACTGATACTAAAAACAACATCTAATAACCCATATACACACACATGTACCTACTCACAAACCCATGCAGCCACTTATACACAAAGTGAAACACTAATACATATATTTAAATATTTAAACATTTCTCACTAATATATGTATTCACTAAGATACACTTAATAAGCCAATTAACCAATCATTTTTTTAAAAAAAACATCAATGTAGACACTTATTTAAACATTTATTCTTCCATTGACTTTTACATATACATATATAAAACATTTATTTTTCAGAAAGACACATTCACTGGATGGTGTCATCAGTGATGTCATGAGTGAGGTCACTGACCATGTCATGAGTGATGTAATATGTGACATCAGCAGTGCATTGCAGGCGAGCAAGTTATAATGAGTCCAACTAACTATAACGTGGGAATTTCAATGGTTTTATGTCAGTAAAATTTCCAGCTAACTATAACTGATGTGAAACCTATGGTTTTTTCAGTGAATTTCAAAGGTTTTTTAAATGCTAATTCCTAACTATAACTGGTGTGAAACCTTTGTTTTTTTCAGTGAATTTCATAGGTTTTTTAATAGCAAATTTCTATATCTATGAAATGTAATATTTTTTATAATGAATTCTATAATGTATATTTATGTAATACTATTTTTTTATGTATATTGTTCATAATTCTTTTTAATTTTATTGTTGCCCTGGAGCGCTCCCGGTGCGCGTCCCGGTGAGCGCACTGGAAAGCGCAGTCTTGCAGCGCGCCCCAGGGCGCGTACCGGTGAGCGTCCCGTTAGCGCTTTTTCCACGAACGAAAACATCGTAACGTATCGCGTAGCCGCGTCCGCGTGATACGCACGGCGTAAACACACCCAGAAGCACTCGAGCGCATACGATCGCGCAACGTAAGCATCCGACGCACTTACGCGACGCGCCCGGGGGCGCGTAGCGTAAACGCGTCGGGTCATGTGACCTAAAAATAACACTTTTTATTGGTGCAGGACAGTTTTGGTTTCCAAATGATGAAAGCCCTGGTCATGTGACCTGAAATTAACACTTTTCATTGGTTCAGGACAGTTTTTTGTTTCCTAATGATGAAAACCCCCACCTTTTTTCCTCATTCTCACTTTGTACTTTGAGTGAAGAAGACCTGTTGAAAGACCTCTCTGTACTTTTTTGGACTGAAAAATGGCTTCAGTAGTAGCAGCAGCAGCAGGAGCATCTCAGCCACCACCACCACCAAGAGGACCACCACAACACCACACTGGTGGAGATGAAGAAGAGGAAGAGGAGGAGGATGAAGAGGAGGGGAGGAGGAAGAGGAGGGGAGGAGGAAGAGGAGGGGAGGAGGACATTCCTGCCAGAAGACAATACCCCATATAGGCCAACGCCGCACATTGTATGGGAGTTTTTTTCCATCCCAAGTGGCCAAAAAAAGGTGAATGCGCCAAAGGTGACTTGCCTTATCTGTAACATGGAACTTTCAAGGGGGAACCCTAACAAAAAATACTCATTTGGCAATAACATCCTGATTCGCCACATGCAGCGCAAGCATCCCAACAACTATGCTGCGGCAGAGGTGAGAGAACTGGCCAGTAACCCTCCCCAATCTTCACCCAGCACCTCAAAAAGAAAGCAACCCACTCCATCGGGACCAGAAACAAGAGAGATGGTCCCAAACATTCAACCCCAGTTTGGGAAATACAAGATCACTTGTATTTTTGTGGGAAAACCATCACCTATGGTGAGCAGAGCATAAAGCTCATCAACGTGCTGGTGACAACCACAAATGCCCCAAAAATCCATAATTTGTTCCTGGTTTTTTTTTGCTCCAGTTGAACCGTTTTCAATTCCTTGTTTTTTGTTTCTACCCATAAAAATAACAAAAAAATATATAAAATAGTTAATAAAAGCCAAAAAGTACAAAATGTTCAAAAAAACATTAAAAAAATATAAAACAACAAAAAGAAAAAAAACAGTTCTTTTCAGAACTACCTCCAATTTATAAAAAAAAGGCTACATTTTTAAAAAACTGTCATTCTTTTTTCCCCATGGTACGCTCCCCGGTGCGCGTACCAGGCGCTCCCCCGCGCAAGTCAAAAAAAAGAAAATGTTGTGCCCCGCTGGGCCCTTTTATGGCCCCCACATCAAACCTAGGTGGTCAGGGGGGTCTATCGTGCCCCCTTTTGGTCATTCCCCTCTTTGTTTTAGCCACCTCTTGTGTCTCGATCCTACCGAGATACAAGATGGCGGCCGCTCCGGATGTTTGGAATGTTTACAGACACCCGAGAGCCAATCAGCTTTACGCGCGCGAACTCGCGTATCGCGCTGGTTAGCGCCCCGGTGCGGGTACCAGGGCGCGCTTATAGATATATATATTTTTTTTAACCTAAATTACTCAAAATCCACTGGAGCACATATCTTGAGACATAGCAAAGGCACATTGGGCTACCAGTCCCTACAATTTTGCCAAATTTCGTGGAAATCCATTCAGCCGTTCGGGCTAAAAGTAAGGTCGACCGCCCTATGGAAATTAACATGGGGAAAACACGTTTTGGGACCCCCCTTTTTTCTCGGCCCCCGCTTGACGAATCCCCCCCAAACTTTCAGGCAAGGACCGGAGAGCCGCGACGCAAGTTTGAGGAAATTTTCAGGCAGATTCCTCAACCGGCGCCAAAGTTATTCCCAATAGAATGTTGCGATTTCCCTATTGAAAATAATCCTAACTATAACTACCTACAGGCAACCGCCAGTAGGTATAGGTATATATATATATATATATATATATATATATATATATATATATATATATATATATATATATATATATATATATATATATATCAAGGCTGTAGTGCTGAATATAAGAGTGAGCATTCTTTTTCACGCAGCAGCATGGCAGATCTTATCAAAAGGAACACCAGCAAAAAAGAGCAGCGGAGGTGGAAACTTCTCTAGTGGAATGTGCTTTAGTTTTGAATTGTAGCGGTTTGCCTGCTTTAAGATGGCAGAGCTGGATGTTTCAAGTTGGATGGTTGCAGCGATCTAACGTGCAATAGTTGCATAAGTGACTGAAGTACCTTGCTTAGATGGACCATAAGATACCATCAACTGGTCAATATTTCGAATACGCTTAGTCCGTTGCACATACAATTTAAGACATGGTTTGATTTCCAGAGTGTGCAGAGATTTTTTAGCAGGTGTAGATAGGTTTAGAAAAAAGGTTTAAAGAATAATAGGTTTGTTGAGGTGGAATTGATACAGAACTTTTGGAATAAATTGTGCATTAGTCATGAGAAGAACAATCATCCGTGAAGCATACGTAGGGTTCTTTGTCAGGATGTGAATTTCGCTTACTCTCCTAGCGGTGGCGAGAGCCAACAGAAATGTGACCTTCCGAATGAGAAATTGGATTTCCGTTTTGTGAATAGGCTCAAATGGTGGCTTCATAAATTCTGAAAGAAAGATGTTGAAATGCTATTCTGGAGGAGGAGCTTGAATTGGGGGAAAACTGAATAATACCTTCATGAACTGTTTGACAATTCTTGTAGAACAGAGCGAAAATGACTTTGAAAGAACGTCTGTTACGAGAAATGGCAGCCTGGTGAACTTTGATAGATGCATGCACCAATTAGGATTTAGCTAGCGAGGCAAGTTAAGGTATAATTTGCTCCAGTGAAGAGTCAATAGAATGAACATTGATTCATAAAAAACATGAAAAGAAGCGTTTCCATTTCAATGTATAGGTCTCGTTTGTGGATTCAGTCCTCGCTCTGAATAATATTTACCTGAAGTCTTGAGGACTGTCTAGATCCTTAACTTTGATTAATTCAGGAGCCATGCATGCATTTGGATAATAGAAACGGGAGCTGGATGAAGGACCTAGCCCTCAAAAGCAAAAGAAGCTCCGCAAACCAGTGCTGGCGAGCCCACCTCAGATGGAAGGCAACAGGCCAGCCAGAGAGTCGCAAGTCGAGTCGAGTCAAACGCAGACTGTCGAAGGGGTTGTGGTATGACTGGTACCTTTATGCACATTTTGTGGGAGTGCCCAGAAATCCATAACTATTGGACCAAGATTCAAGAGAAAATGAGTGAGGTGTGGGGTGTGCAGATTGTGCTGGAGGCATGTCGCTGTTTGCTTAATGTATGGGAGCCTTCCGACCTTACGAGTCACGGCAGGCTCTGGGTAACACTTGCCTGTATGATTGCCAAGCAAAATATCACACAACTATCGGGTCCCGGCCGAGCACCCCAGGTAGGGAAATGGATGGATGACCTTGATTGGTGTATGTTTCGGGAGAGAGCTGTGTACGTGGCCAGAGGGAGACCCCGCAAATGGGGGAAGATATGGGATGTCTGGAATGCCTACCGAGAAGATATCTGCACATCACCAGAAACTGATCCAATAAGTGAGGACATTGAGACACCATGAGCCCAGCTTTGATACTCCTGCATGATCCTGTACTGCTGGAACACAAATTCGCCGAAACTGTATTGCAGATGTCCATAGCATGTTGGTCTTGTTTGTTGTAACTGTTAATTATGTTTAATAAAAACAATTTAAAAAAAAAAAAGCTGCTAGGGAAAAGGCGCCAGTGATCTACGACAACAGACCGGTGTCGCTCTACCCAGATTTCACCCCCACAGTCCAACGAGCCAGGGCAACTTTTATGGGAGTTTAACGCCGTCTTAGGGACCGCAACATCAAATACGCCCTACTGTTCCCAGCAAGGCTGAAGATTATGTATGACCAGAAAACTTATTTCTTTGATTCCTTGGAAGAGGCGGCTGACTGGGTGGAGATTACCCTCACGTCTTCCTCAACACAAGATCCACTGGCTTCCGCACGATCGAGCCGGTCCGTCGTGGAGGCAGGATCTGGAGAACCTCGACGAGACCCCCCACCCAAGGGCAATGCATCACCACATGCACCGGCCCCGGGCAACAGACTTCTGAGCAAGAGTGCGATCCTCACGGCGGCGGCCCTGGCGGCACACGATGCGGGAGGCCGCACTCATGAGACTCAAGCGTACGAACTGCATCTTCTACATCAGATGCTAGCCAAGCACTGTTTCGGACCATAACTGCCCAGATGGCGAATGACTTTTAATCACTGATGGGGGACGAGCCTAGGTGGTAACGTATTACATGGAATGATTCGATAATGATCACTATGGGGGCACTTTGGCTACTAGAAAGTTTCTGTATATCGGGCACCTTTGCTGATTAGTTTTAGCAATGTACTTAATTGTATAGATGCAGGCACTTGAGTACCCCCATGTGCGATAGCAGATTTGTGCTTAGTTTTATTGACCCCAGTTGGGTTGCTAATTTCAGTTTGGTCCCTTATAGTTGTGGGGAGGGAACCTGGTATTGGGTAGTTCATATGGTACATATCGCCTTGTCTAATAGTGTAAATTCTTGGGATGGCTTGAATGTATGCAGAGTGTGGATCCGAGTGCATTGCTGGGATGTCGACGCATAACGCTTATATATTGTGCGCATGGAATGTGCGCGGACTGGGATCAGTACACAAGCGCCACAGAGTACTACCACAGCTGAATAGGCGTAGGGCTTCTATCGGGTATCTGCAAGAGACTCATCTTAGCGCAGCCGAAGCAACTAAACTTCATACGAAATGGAAGGGCCAGTTATTTGCTACCACATACTCTGCCTTTTCTAGGGGCGCTGCGATTTGGTTGAGGAGCAATGTCCCCTTTAAGCTGCTGGAACAGCATATAGATCAAGCGGGTCGCTATGTACTACTACGGGGGCTGTTAGATGGTCAGTCAGTGGTGTTGGGATGTATTTACGCCCCTAACGTAAATCAGGCGCGCTTTTTAGAAACCCTTAGTGGAGTTTTGGCGGACGGGTCAGACTACCACTGGCTGTTAGGGGGAGATTACAATGCAGTTTAGACATCTCCCTAGACCGATCACACCCTCCATTACATGCTGTGGACAGCAGAAAACAGGCGGAAGCACTGGCGAACTGGGCACGGGGCTGGGGATTGTGCGACGCATGGAGGTGCAAGAACGAAGGACACAGAGAATACACTTATTCGCCCCCGCATAAATTGCACACTAGAATCGACTGCATTCTCTGCTCTGCTGCGTTGCTAGGCTCTGTCACCGCTGTGACGCACGTAGGGATAACACTGTCCGACCATAACCCCGTAGAGTGGACTATACAATGGGGGAAAATTCAGACCCCTATCCCCACGTGGCGACTGCAGCCGGACATGCTTGAAGATTCTGTTTTCAGATCAACACTCTCGGAGGCGATAAACACATATTTTGACCGTAATGTAGGCACAGCCAGTTCTCGCCAACTTGAGTGGGATGCATTCAAGGTGACGATTAGGGGCACGGCTATTGGCACCAAGGTTGGGGCGCGTCGATCGGTACTGGACAAACTGAAGGAAGCGGAGGACAAGATCACGTTGTTCGAGGGGGAGGCGGCGGGCACCAACGACCGCCTTACGCAATTACAGGAAGCCAATATATGTTATGCGGAGCTTCTGGAAGACCTCCGTTTACTGGACTTGCGGCTATACATGGCCAGGCAACATACACAGGCTGACAGATCGGGCTCCTTACTTGCACGCATAATCCGTGACGTCCCAGCCTCTATGCCTTTAACGACGGTACAGGTCTGTAAGGGAAGAATGGCTATTACACAATTAGCAGTTAATACGGCATTCCGGGATTATTATGATCAACTATATGGTCCGCCGCCGCAGATGGTGGACACTCAGCTAGATGCCTTCTTTGAGGGACTTTAGCTGCCACAGTTGACACAAGACCAGAAAGACGATTTGGACCGCCATATAATGATAGAGATACGCTGTGCCATTAAAGCGCTACCACGCAACAAAGCTCCCGGGACCGATTGTCTCCCCGCAGAGTTTTATGGTACATACATCGACCTTCTAGCCCCACACCTACTGAAACTATACCAAGAGTCAAAAGTGTCACATGCGCTCCCGCACTCGACGCTACAGGCGCTCATAGTCTCCCTTTTGAAACCAGGGAGGGAGGCCATGTATATGCACAATTACAGACCGTTGTCGCTTCCAAACTCCGATTACAGGATTCTCAGTAAGTTACAAGCAATGCGCCTGAACAAATATATACCGCAGCTTATACACACGGATCAGTGCGGATTTGTGTCAGGGAGGAGCACGGCGCTCAATCTACGGCGCTTGTACCAAATAATGCTAGACACTGAGGTTGCGGGCAGCGAGGAAGGATGCGTCTCACTGGATTTGAAGCAAGCCTTCAACTCCTTGTGGTGGGACTATATGTTCACCGCCCTGGCGCGATTCCGTGTGCCCTTAAGTTATCGGGCGTGGTGACTCTTTTATACACAGACCCAACGGCGCAAGCACGTACGAGAAGCTGCATATCTGCCCCATTTCGCAGAGCGCGGGGCACGCAGCAGGGCTGCCCGTTGTCCCCCTTGCGGTTCATCCTGGCATTGGAGCCCCTATTGCACAGAATCAGACTAGCCGTCTCCCTGAGAGGTATACTACGCAATGGGATCCGACACGTAGTATCGGCATATGCCGATGACATCATTTTGTATATTAACGACATGTCTGCCGCGCTGGATCCTCTACCGACCATTTTCGATTCCTTTGAAGGGATCTCGGGACTTGCTATTAATGCGCTCAAGTCGTATGGATATCACTTCCATGTTGATATTGGAGGAGACCAGTTAGACTTTGCCCCTCACACGTTTCGAATAGCTCCAGATTCATTCAAATATTTAGGGATTAATGTATACCGAAACAAGGAGGATCTTCTAGATGGCAACTTGGGTCGTGCACTAATATCTCTCAGGGCGCAAGTTCAATTCTGGACTGCACTACCCCTATCCATAGCCGGAAGGGTGCTATCACCAAGATGGTAGCTTAATCTATTATTTCACGAACCTCCCTATCCTTGTACCAGTGGACTTTTTCCAACTACTCAACACTCTTCTTATCGAACTTATCTGGAGCACGGGGAGGCGGCGCGTTGGATTAGCTAAGCTACAGCTGCCCACTACCCAAGGTGGCATGGGAGTCCCTGACATGCGTGCTTACAGCTATGCTTGCCAGCTGCAGTGGCTAGCCTACTGGCTGGCGGGGCGTAACTTGCATGATATTGATATGGCCCCAGCTGATAAAGATAAAGGACTCATACATAGGCTATTGCTCCCCGGGGCTGCTCTTCACCGCTCTATGCCACACTTACTACGCTTGGCAAACTCCTGCTGGCGAAGTGCCACGAGATATACGGGTAGATCGCCACCTTATGCGCCTGCTTTGCCTCTTCTTGGTCTACCCACTAGGTCGGGGGTCCTCACTACTCAAGCACTACAGCAATGGACTAAGGCCGGAGTTACGACATTGGGAGACTTTTTTACTGATGGGCGACTAATGTCCCATACGGAGTTTGTAGATCTGCACCACACTACGGACACATTATTTCTATTGCATGCCCAAGTTATGCACTATATACATGTCACCTGGACGCGCACTGAAACAGAACCTCACACGAATTTGCTTCTCACATTGCAATACTTAATGGGCACTGGTGGGCACTTGACAAAATGGCTTACGCATGGTATACGTACCGAACGAGCGTTACCCTAAAGCCCTTACGTGCTAAGTGGGAAGGAGACATGAATAGGGGTTTTACTGACAAGGAGTGGGAGCGAGTCTTAAAATATCCTAGACAAGTATCACGTTACCCCAAATTTAAGTTTATACAGCTAATGATCCTACACAGGGCGTACCTCACCCCTCGTCGATTACACGCTATGTACCCGGACGCTGCTGATACATGCCCGAGATGCCACGATTCCGATGCGGGTTTATTACATATGCTGTGGACCTGTCCTAAACTGAGGTACTACTGGAATACGGTCCGCACAGTGTTGGCTGAAATTGCCCCACAAAGGCCCTATGACACTCCAGACTACTGCTTATTGGGCCTGGGTACTAGGGAACAAAAGACGACCCCATCCTCTAGATTTGTTAATTTGGCCCTACTCCTCGCTAAGAGAACAGTGACGGCGCTCTGGACGTCCGCCAGACCCCCACATCCGGAGGACTGGCACAATGAGGTGGTGAAATGGGGGAAGGCGGAGGGAGCTGAGTTGCAGCGGGAGGAATATAGGGGACTGAGGAAGACGCCAATATCGTCTCATTGGCAGATGTTGTTAGACTTTGAAAATCAAGGTTCCTCCTATAGAGACCTTTTGCCTCTTTTGGTCAGAAGTTAATTTTAGTGCCTCCCGCTCTAACACCACATTGCTACACCCTTTGAAGTTGTGCAGGTCGCGGACGACCCAGGCTGCGCACACCAATACAATTTGGAAGTCAAGCATAACTACGCTGCAACAGCACATACTACTTTATTAGCACATACATCAAGCAGACATATGCGTATTGATGACTAAGTGTGAATGTACCAGGGGGGAGGGAAATGGGGGACATAAAGTTGTTTTACAAGTTTTATAACAACCTGTTATGACAGTACCGTTGTGTATCGTTTTTATGAGTATGCATGTGGATTTTTCCGCAAATGATGGAACTGGCAGCGGTATTTGTATCTCTTGCGGACCTTGATACAGTATAATGTAATATGCTTGATTTCATTTATTGTTTCTCTAGCACAGCCAATTCTTGGTGCAGCCTCTGTTTGATTACTTCATTGATTTTGTACTATATACTGTGACGAGATGCGGTAATGTTTAAAAAAAAAAGATAAAAAAAGACCAGAACGGGGTGTAACATGGCACTCTGCGATAACTCTCGCAGTCTAATTTAGAATATCACTTTCCCAACAAACTTGTATGCAGCATGCCACTAAGCCTGGAGCGGAGCTTCTTCATGCAGGTCATCTCTCCAACAGCACAAAATCCAGTCAGTAGAGCCACTTAGGCACATTATGACACCAAGCCCAAAATTCTTATAGATGTGGATTGAACATCTACAAGTCAGATATGAAGAAACTACAAATACGACGTAGTTAATCATCAAGGTTGCAAAAGTTAGTGTTACCTTGTGAGAAAAGGTACAAGGTGGATAAATATGAAATGAAAAAAGCGCAATCCATATGATATAAAAATTATGTTGCAATCGACCTGACACTAGCCGGACTGAGAAACACAATGTCTGGAATATCAAAGTATGATGAATAGATCAAACCTTGCAATTGACCATGGAGTTAGAATGGTTTCAAACTGTAATAACATTTACTTAATTGAAACACCTTTGTCTGGCATTGGAATGAGTACATGACTTATTTAAGCCGCATTTAACCTTTATTATTATATTTTTTAACAGAAGTCCACCAAATTCTGTGGCACTTCTTCAACAGCAAAGCCATCTTCTCTTACCTACTTGACGGTGATTTCCATTTTCTCGCTCGTCATCATCAGTCATTTCTTCATCACTGACTTCTTCTATATGCGAAGAGGAAAAAGTTAACGAGTCAAAACAAAACTAGTTCCAGAAGCATCCTCAGTTTACGATTTTGCATGCAACATTTTGAGTTTTTGGTTTATAGTAATTTCTTTGTTTATCCATAGAAAACCCCAAATTAATATGCATCACTATAATTGCAAAGCAGATAATTTAACAGACCATGGGTCACAATCTACTGTAGTTCTTAGTGTTAATCAGTCAAATGCATCACCTCTCCATTACTGTTAACTGGACTACATAACTCTGGGCCTTCTGTTTCGCATTTCTGACCACAAGACATGCTAATTTGCACTTTCAGAAAATAAGCCATTACTGAGACTGTGTATAAGTAAGAGTTGAGCTCAGAAAGAGTTGCAGTACTATATAATCAAGAGATTTAAACATATTGAGCTGGAGTATAATTAGGATCAGAGCTCTCTGGGTGTCTGGTTGTCAGTCAGAGCTCAAATGGCATATGGGTATATTTAAGCACGGATCAATTAATGAATCTGAATATAATCCAGAGACAAACTGAGATTCTTATTCGGATTCAAACTGTCAGGATGGCTCCCCAAATTGACGCTTGCCTTCTATGGTATTTTCACTGGGAGTGATGAGGTTGTGTTTACACGTTTGTTATTAGGCATTCAAATGTTATCACTTGTAAAATAGCACCTTTTGTGGTAAACATTATAAAGTATGTACAGTGCAGCCCAGAATGTAAACGCACAGCATAAAAGTAAAAAAAAAAAAAACGCACAGCATGGACAGAGAAGATCTCGTCTCGCAGCTAAGCTTATGTTATTGATATATCCCACAAAACTTCAACACAGTTCAGTTAAATAAAAAATCAACATTGTGTTAGGAAAAAGCTTTTTCATTGAATTTTTAAACTTAAACAAAAAATGATGGCTGTAGGAAAAGTCAGTAAATTTGAACAAACCGCTAATTTTACATTTTATTGTGAAGTATGGCTACTGGAATGGGGGGGTAGCTTAGTGGCAATACATTCATTTGTCATTCTGGGTAAGGATAAGCAGAAGCATGTTTACAGGTTTCTGATTTTTAATTTACAGGCGTACCTGCAGATGGGTCGGATATTTCAGAATTACTACCAGTCTCCTCCTCCTCCTCTTCTTCCTCCTCTTCCTCCTCCTCTTCTTCCTCTTCCTCCTCCTCCTCTTCAGATCCTTCACTGGTGGTTTCCTCTTCCTCCTCAGATCTGGACGCTGAGCCTGCAGTTGTAAAGGGATGTTCGAGTCACAAGTGATTTCACTGAACAAAATCCTATATTTAAATGATGCAACCAAAGCCCCTACACTGCAACACTTGGTCCCATAACATGTAAGAAAACAAGTTACTTACCTGTAACTACAGTTATCCAGTGTTAGACCTGGCACCTTGGCGTGAGTCTCCCTTCCACTTTTTGCTGATGTGCCACAGATGTTTTGCTGGTGTTAGCTGCTCAGGGTACTGCGCCACGGCCAATCCATGCCGCAGTGCAAGTGCTCCCAATGTAAAGTGTACCTTAGATTGATTTCCATGATTGGTTTATTTGACTTACTGTTAGTCCCCAGTAAAAAGCACCAGGAGTGCCAGGGCTTGTAAGGGCAAATACTGCTAGTGGGCCTGCAGCGCTGGTTGCGCCACCCACAGAAGCAGCCTTTTAAAATATGTCTAGGGTTTGCCACTGCAGAACCTGCGTGCAGTCTGGTACTGTCATGCTGGCTGGGCAAGTGCACACACTTGCCAGCCCCTAAACCTTCCCTTTACTTCATGTGAGTCACCCCTATGGTAGGCCCTAAGGCAGTGTGCATTGTAAGCATAAGGTAGGAGTAGCCCTGGTGTGTGTGGCATGTCTTAATAGTGAATTCCAGCCAATTTAGTTTTTCACTATTGTAAGGCTACCTACTCTCCATAGGCCAGAATGGGCTGCTGGAATTATTACACTATATAATCCCAACAGACTCAGGGAGCATGGTAGAAAGTCAAGTTTAGTATGCCTGAACTCAGAATAATAAAATACTTCTTTTAGTAACGTTTATTTTAATAGCCTGTGTTTGCAAATGCTACTTTTAGAAAGTTAGCTTTTGCTTGCCTAACCATTTCAGCCCGCCTCTGCCAGGATGTGTATCTGCTGTGTGGGTTGTGTGAGTGACAGGGCTAAGGATGACAGGTGGTGGGAGTGCCCCTTGACTCTGAATAGGGCTTGCTCTGCCACCACAATGCTGGCTCCACCTCCTGGGAAGCGACTTATGACTCTGCCAGACACCTAGCCCAGGAAGAGGGAGGACTGTCAACAAGGTACTCCTGGACTGTACTTGTCATCTCAATGCTGGCTCCACCTCCTGCGGAGCGTCTGCTGCCCCTTCCCTTCACACTGAAAGAAGAAGGCAGAGTCTGCAAAACAAAGTGCTCCAGGACTGAAAAGGACTATGTAAAGGCCCCCCTTGCCTGGAAAGACAAAAGAAACTGACTATAAATGTATGAGCCCTGCTCCTAAGAACTCAGATCCTGCTTGTGAACCAAGACACCCCCTCTGCCTGAGAAGGAACCAAAGGAAGCTGAATGAGAGAATGTCCCTATCCTAGGGGACTGACCAACAGTGAGAACCTTGCTGCCAAAGGAGAGGAAGCAACTCTACTGAAAAGAGTTTGCTTTTATTTTTACTTGCTACAAAAACTTGTGTTTTCATAGCTGATCTCCAAGGGCCTGGAAGTGAGCTGGCCCCCTGACCTGACCCCCAGGACCATTGGGCTCTTCTGTTGCCTTCACTGAATTAGTCGAGCCTGCTTCGCTGACCCGCAATTCTTGGGCTGCCAGGAGACCCTAACTCGCTGACAAGTCCGTGCCGTACTGCCTGCACCGTGAGTCTCCGCTCAATCCTCGAGCCGAAGTACGCACTGCCCAAAGCCAGACCGCACCACAGAGCGTTGTCCCGTCTGCCGCCCAGAGCCGCTGTGTCCCAGCCGCCACCGGAGATTTGCCGCCTCGCAGGACAAAGTGCGACTTGTATGCTTGGAGCGTACCAACCGCCTTGCACCGCACCTCTCCCCTGAAGCACCAGCTCTACTAGTGCGACTCGACCGGCATCGCGTACTGTGACAGTACGCCTCGAGTCCCTGCACGTACTCTGAAGGTACGCCTCCTACGCCTAAAGCGTGAGCAATCGCCTTGTGCCCTGTACATCCGAACGTACGCCGCATACGCTGGAAGTGTAGAAAATTGTACTGTGCCCCTGTACGCCACGAACGTACGCCTGAAGGGTACGCCGGAGCCCTGTACCTGACCGCAGCGTAGAGCCTAGAAGATCCGGCTCGCACGCCGCCCTTGTGACCTGCGCATCGTTTCCCCTTGAGGTCGCGCCGCACTAGAGAGCCGCCCTGTACCCTTGAAGCGTAAAGGCCGCTCAGTGCCGCATTGCCGCCTCGGGGGTCCCTGGCCCACCACAAAGGATCGCAGATGACCCAGACCTTCCCAGAGCCCCTCCGAGGTCCCGCCTGGACACACCGCCCTGCGGCGCTTCTCCCCAGCCGGACCCCCGCACGGACAAGGAATGTCTCCGCTTTGGCCCTACAGCAGCTGCAACCCAATCAGGTAAATTGTGCTTCTAATCCCCGGGGCCCGCAGTGGACCAGAAGGTCCGCTTTGGTGACTGACAAGCCTCCTGCCTGTTAAATAGTATAGGCCCCCACCCGGGAATCAGAACCGCGCAGAGCGCTATTCACCAGAGCACTCTGGTGAAGAAAAGTTTTGTGGGCATTTTTGAAACAACGTGATTACTGATTTAAAGACGCTTTGCTAAGAGAACCATATATTAAGAAACACCTGAATTGAAGTATTGAATAGCCAAGAAAGTAAGATTTAAGTGGCCATATTGCACTATCTCAGGAGCCATGCCGCCAAACTCAACGACGAGAGGTTGGGGTAAACCATCTGCCCCCCGAACTTCGTGAGAAGGTCCGGCCGACACGGCAGCCACCGATGAGGCAGGATCGAGCGAAGAAGCAGGTCCGTGAACCACCACTGCCTGGGCCATTCTGGAGCAATGAGGATCATCCGCGCCAGAGACTGGGCCAGCTTGATGAGCACCGGCGGAATCGGGGGAATTGGTGGAAAAGCGTACAGAAAGCTGTTCGACCAGTTGATACATAACTCTTTCCCCAGCGTCCCCGGTTGGTAATACCTCAAGGCGAAGTCGCGGCATTTGCTGTTTTCGGCGGTGGCGAACAGATCCATGTCTGGAGTGCCCCACACGGCATAGACGTCTTCGAGCACTTCGTCGCTTATGACCCACTCGTGCTTTTCTTGCATCAACCTGCTGAGGGCGTCCGCCTGAACATTCTGTACACCGGGCAGATGAGTCGCCGTTATCGTCAATCCTCTGGCTAGCAGCCAGTGCCAGATAGCCTGTGCATCCTGGGACAGTGTGCGCGATCTCGAGCCCCCCTGCTTGTTGAGGTAATACATCGTGGTCGTATTGTCCGTCTGTACAAGCAAGGAGCTGGTCTGGAAGGACGGAAGAAAGGCCTTCAGTGCCAAGTGAACAGCTTCGAGTTACAAGAAATTGATGTGATACATGGACTCCGCCGGAGACCACCGTCCTTGGATCTGTAGATGGTCTGAATGCGCTCCCCAGCCCAGGAGAGACGCATCCGTCACGATAGTCCGAGTCGGGATATCCTTGTGGAAAGGAATCCCTCTGAGTAGATTCTCTGCCGAGCACCACCATCTCAGAGACTGTTGGACGTTAAAAGACAGCTGAATCCGGTCGTCCCAACACCCTTTCCTCTGGTCCCACTGATCCTCCAAGCATTCCTGTAGCGGCCTCATGTGTAGGCGCGCGTGCGGTGTGAGGAAGATACAAGAGGCCATTGATCCCAGTAGAGAAGACACCGCCCTCACTTTTGTAGTTGGAGCAGCTTTGAGAGCCTGAGCCTTCCGAAGGATGGATAAGCGTCTCTCTTCCGAAGGAGACACGTTTGCCGACAACGTATTGCTGGAGTCTCCAGAGTACTGTAGGCACTGCACAGGAATCGGGACAGACTTGGACAGATTTATGTGCAACCCCAGAGTGTTCAGCAGGACGGCCGTCCTGTTGAAGTGCAACTGTGCTTGCTGGAAGGTGGAGGTTTTGATCAACCAATCGTCCAGGTACAGGTAGACAAACACCTTGTTCTTTCTCAGGTGCGCTGCTACCACAGCCATACATTTTGAAAAAGTCCTGGGTGCAGACTTCAGTCCAAACGGTAGTACGGCGTACTGAATTATGGTGCTGACTAGGAAGCGCAGGAACTTCCGATGTTTCCGTGCAATGGGCACATGGAAGTACGCATCTCGCAGATCTATTGCGCACAGCCAGTCTCCCCTCTGCAGCTGAGGATAGATCTGGTGCAAGGACAGCATGCTAAACTTCTCCCTGTGAATCCACTTGTTTGCTTGTTGCAAATCCAGAATGGGCCTCAACTCGTTCTTGTCCTTTTTCTGTACTAGGAAGAAGCGAGAGTAAAGACCCTTTCCCCTTTGAGACAAAGGAACGCCCTTTTTCTTAACAGGGTATCGGCCTCCGCCTGGAGCTCCCGCAGTCGGAACTGTGAGAAGACCGGTGGAATCGCTGGAGGCGGGCTGGTGAAATGAAGACTGTATCCATTGCAAACAATATTCAGCACCCACTTGTCCTAAGTAATGTTACTCCACTCTGCCAGGTAATGTTGAATGCTTCCCCCCACTGGAGCGGGTAAATGATGAAGGGGAAGTAACAGCTCAGGGCCTAGACCCGGCCGGGCCTTTGGTCTCGGATGAAGCCTGCTGACCACCACGCCACTCTGGTGCTTTTGGAACGGGCGCCGCTGGAACTGCTGCGGTTGCTGCTGTTTCACCAGAGAAGGGTAGATTGGCCTCCCTCTGCTGCGCCTCGGGCTTCAAGGACGTCAGACGCAGCCAGGCGTGGCGCCTCAGGTTGACCCCATGGCAGTATCTGTGTGCTGCCAGGAGGGAGGAATCCGCAGCGGAGCCGATCACCTGGTTGGAGACCATTAGTCCTTCATTAAGGATTTCTTGGAAATCTTCCCTATCCTCCCTTGGAATACGTTCCACGAACCGTGTTAGGGACTCCCAGAGGGACCGATCAGAACGCCCCAGCAAGATTGCGGCACTCGCGGCCTTCATAGACGTGGCTGCCCTTCTGCAGACCTTCCTGCCTGCCGAATCCGTCCAGCGGCTCTCCTTATCAGGAGGCACTGTCAATGATGGAATGGTTGCGTGCTGCTTCCTCGCCGCCGTCACAATCACCGAAACCGGTGCAGGGTCCAAGCGAAGGAACGCAGGGTCCGTGTCAGGGGCCCGATACTTCTTTTGCAGCCTGGAAGGCGCTGCTTTAGTAACCGCAGGGGTGAGGAAGAGCTCCATGGCGGGTTCCACTAGCCCAGGTACCAACGTTAACAACGGTCGAGACAATTGTTTCTTGTGAAGGGTCTCGAAAATGACGGAAGTCAAGGGTGTGGGCAAAGTGAGCGTGATGCCCATCTTAGCCGCTCCTCACAGCAACACCTCCTGGAAGGAGACAATATCGTCTATCGGGGACACCCTCGTCCGAGGGGAGTCAGACAGGGTTGGCGAGTAATCCCTGGCACTGGACGAGTGCGTGTGGCGGGATCTAGATCTGTCCCTCCTATGGCCTCATCTGGACCTTGTAGAGGAGAGATGGCGACTCGTGGACCTATCTCTCCGCCGTGAGCGAGACCTCGATCTCCGCGGTTTTGGGCGGTCTGCAGGCCGGAAAGGAGGGCGCTGTGGAGGCCGAGCCGGGAGCCTAGGCTGAGGAAGCCCCATAGGCGGCGTCGGCAAATGAGGCAGTGAGGTAGACCTCGGCAGAGCCGTTGGAGGATGACGATGAGGAGGAACCTGAGGTAGTGGAGGCGTAGGAGGTTGTGGAGGAGGAGTCTGGGTCCATGGAGGAGGATCCACGTGTAAAGGAGGCGGCGTAGGCGACCTTGGTTTGGTGGGCGAGTAAACTTGAGAGAACTCAAACTCCGGAGACCGTCCCACTCTTCTTTTCTTCTTCTTCAATCTAGAGGTCCTCTCCCTCGTGGGCGAGCGACGGCACCGCCGCGACCGCGTGCTCGCTGAAGCTGGGGACTCCGTCCTAGTCCTATAACGTCTAGTCTTCCTCCTAGACGCTGAGCGTCCCTTCGACGTCGATGAACGTCTCCTTGACGTCAACGACTGTCTCCTTGATGCTGACGAACGTAGTCTCTACGTCAACGGCCGTCTCCTCGACGATGACGAGCGGTGTTTCGACGTCGATCGTCTCCTCGACGACGGTGATCTCCTCGGCGTCGAAGACCTCAGTCTCGACGCTGATCTTCGTCTCGACACCGCAGACTTACGTGTCGACGTAGACTGTGACCGGCGGTGTCGCCTTGACGGCGAGCGCCGGCGTCTTGACCCCTCTCGACGTCGAGGATAGCTCGACGAGGAACCAGTCCTAGACGTCGACCTCTACTGAGATCTGGACGTCAGTCCCCTCAACGTCGAGCGTCGACGTTGCTTCGACCCGGATCCCCGGGGAGACGGAGAACAGACTGAGGTCATTCCCTTCGACGCCAAGGCTATCGACGTCGACCGGTGGCGTTTTCTGGCCTTTTCTTTACTGGGGAGGCCCCGAGAGGCCGACGCACGGGCAGAGGAAGGAGCCCCTTCATGCCCAGACCCACCTTGTCCTTGTTGCCTTCTCAGCTCCAAGCCTTGGAGCCTGGTCTTTTCCCTGTCCTTGAGGGTTCTTTTAGGAAACTGCAGACAGATGTCACACTCCTCAGGAACATGAGAAGAAGGCAGTGAATGATAAGAAATCAGCACCCATCCAAAAAAATATTTTCTTTGTAGTTTCAAATGTCCACAATACATATGAAAGTGCACGATCTTGTAAAAAAAGTCTGGATTCTTGCAAGATTTTCTTATTCAAGTTCTTTATTAATAATTCAACACAGGAAAAATCCAAGAACACAAATGGATTTCCTTCGTAGCCAGCCAACGCGTTTCGTCTCAAACATGAGACTTCTTCAGGGCTTGAACGTTAATTAATAATCACAAAACAGTACATCTTGATAGATTTTCTCAAAAAAAGCATATTATGGTAATTTCTCTTTATCCCGACGAGATGTGCTCAAAGAGATAACACTCATACAAAATCAGGAATCCCCGTCTATAAGATGGTTGTATTTTCAACACTGTTCTTGTCGTGCTTGGTCTTGATAATCTAAGAAAGGTATGGTAACCAGCAAAAGTTCCACATCAAAGGTAGGACAGCAACTGATGAGAAGAAGGCAGGCAAAGGATACAAATTCTGTGAGGATCCGATTTTGCCTTCTTCCTGGAGCACTCAGGACATTTATCAAATAAAGCAGGCATATTTGATAAAAGGAATAGCCAGAACAGCAGAGAAACTCCATTCAGATGTAGACAAGGCAAAAACACATTGAGTGAACACACTAACACTTTAAAAGTGCACAATTTTTAAATAAACCCAAAAAAGGGAGAGCTCAATGCTCCAGGGTCCTGCTAGCAGGAGCCGGAAAAAAGAACTGAAAGTGGAGGGAGTTGCTGTGCATTCTGGGATACCAGGAGAGTTCTGGAAAGTTTCCTTAAAGGCACGGTATCCCTTATCAAGCCACATAATGGCAGCCTATGGGGGCTTGTATGTCCTGTCCTTCCTCTCTATCATTCGAAGGATTTGGTGAACGGGGTGGGGGGGGAGGAGTGTTTTCCATGGTTTAACCTGGCAGACAGGTCTAAAGTGGGATATTTTTGGAATATCCTTGCATTTCTAGTTGAAGTACTGGACAGTGTAGCCTTGCATGTTTAGGCTGCCATTATTTGTCTTTAATTCTCTCTTAAGTGTCTATGCAATACTGCAAAGAAGACAGCTCAAGAGATTATTTTTGATTACTCCAGGGTCCCCGCACATGAGCGGGACTATTCACTAGATTATGACTATACACAGAGATCCCCTACTACAGAGGTAGGTAATCCAAATAGAGAACTCTCTCGCCGGGGAGGAGAGTGGGTGCATGTGAATCTATGAAAGATACCAATACTGGATAACTGTAGTTACAGGTAAGTAACTTGTTTTCTTATCCAGTATTGGAGTATCTTTCATAGATTCACATGCCTGAATCAGAATAGCAAGCAGTAAGCCAAATAGTGTCGTTTGCGGAAGGTGAGAGACAGTGTATATACTCCCAAACACATCCGGGAAGGTTATAATATTAGTAAGGTATATAAAACCCTTTAACCCCTTCCATGCTCATGACGAGCTCAGCTCGTCATGCAGTACAGTGCTCCTGTGTTCATGACGAGCTCAGCTCGTCATGAACAATGGAAATCATGGATCTGCAGCACAGGAGGAAAATCTCTCTAGCAGCGATGGTGTTAAAATGAAATCCTGATGGTACATAAACATACTTTGCAATAATAGCCATCAATTAACAGCTGTTAACATATTAGACATATCTATATCTATACATAAATAAATGCAACATCAGAGACATTATAATTCTAACCTTAATTAAGAAGATGAGGAACAGCTTGTCCCACCGCTGCATCGTCCTGCGACGCAGACTGTAGGCAGTAGTGTTTCGTGAACGTGTGGACATTCTTCCATGTCGCAGCACGACACATGTTTTCTAATGTAACACTAGCAAATAGTGCCGTAGAAGCCGCCATAGTCCTGGTGGAATGTGCTTTGACCTTTCCTTGTAAAGGTTTGTTGGCTTTAACATGCCAAAAATGAATAACAGAAGCAATCCATCTGGCTATAGTTGCCTTCGTTACAGTCTGTCCCGGTGTGGCTTGATCATAGGCGACAAATAATTGATTGGATCGCCTGATTTCCTTAGTCTTCTTTAAATAAAATTGAAGGCAACGCTTGACGTCGAGAGAGTGTAAAGCTCTTTCCGCCGGCGTAACTGGGTCCGGAAAGAAGGTTTTAAGTTTTACAGGCTGATTTAGATGAAATTGAGACGGTACTTTAGAGATGATTTTGGGATTTGTCCGCAAAATCACGTAATCTCTAGTGAATTGTAAAAAGGGTTCCGAAATGGTGAAGGCTTGAATTTCACTAACCCTTCGGGCTGAAGTAAGAGCTAATAAAATTGCCACTTTCCAGGTCAAAAATTTGAGCTCAGCCTTGTGAATTGGCTCAAATGGTCTTCTCATTAACTGAGATAAAACTGTGCTTAACTCCCACTCCGGAGGTGGTGGCCAAATCGAAGGAAAGACTTGGAAAAGTCCTTTTAAAAATTGTTTGATAAGTGATGAAGAGCAAAGTGAAGGTTTGTTAGAGCTCTTTCGGAATCAGAAAATTGCAGCAGGTGAACCTTGATAGAGGAGAACACAAGCCCCGCTTTGGCCAGAGATAGCAAATTAGAAAGTATATCCTCCGCTGGAGCTTGGATTGGATGAATATGATTAGCCTCACACCAATGACAAAATAGTTTCCACTTAAAGCGATACGTTCTTACTGTACTCTGGGCTGGAGATTTAGAATTTCACGACAATCCTGAGATATTTTCAGATCTTTAAATTCTAAGAAGTCAGGAGCCATGCGTGCAAGTGCAGCAACTGTGGATCTGGGTGTAGTATTTGACCCTTTTCCGTGAGTGTTGGAAATAGACGAATAGGGTGTTCCTGTGATAATAGGAGTAGTTACTGAAACCAATATTGTCTCGGCCAGCGAGGTGCGAGGAGGATGAGACTGCAACATTCCCTCTTCATCTTTTGAAGCACTTTCGGTATCAATGGTATTGGGAGAAAAACGTACACATAAATCCCTGACCATCGCATGGACAGGGAATTCCCTCTTGATCCCCGTTGAGGGAATCTGCTGGCGTAATAAAGGCATTTGCTGTTTTCTGTCGTTGCAAACAGATCTAATGTTGTCTTGCCCCAAACGAGAAAGATCTTCTCCACCTGATGCTGCTCCAGGTCCGACTCATGACATGCTGAGAGAGATCTGCTGAGGGTGTCAGCCAAAGTGTTTTGAAGCCCCTTCACATGCTCTGCTCTTAGGGTTATACTGTGTGCTGTAACCCACTCTAACAGCTCCTCAGCCTCCTGCGATAGGGACAGTGACCTCATTCCACCTGTTTGTTGATGTAATACATGCTGGTCGTATTGTCGGTACGGAGGAGCCCGCAATCCTCGGAAGGAAAGCCTGCAGAGAGATAAAAATGGCCCGCAGCTCTAAACTGATGATGTGTTTTTGCTGGTACTGTTGGGACCATTGTCCCTGAATCTGTAAGTCTTGGAGATGGCCTCCCCAGCTCTCCATGTATGCATCCGTTGTTAGAACGAATTCTGGGGGAGTTGGCAAGAATGTGAGGCCCGGAGACACGTTTGCTTTTTGAGACCACCAATGGAGAGCGTGAATCATGCGCGATGTATTTATTTATTTATCTATTTTATAAGTTTTATATAGCGCTGGTTAGACCCGGAGTTTTGATGGAGTCGTCGAAAGACCCTATGGCTTGATGCCATTGTAGGTGCAATTCTTCTTGCAGAGGTCTCATTCGGAGTCGTGCCAACGGAACCAGGTTTATTGCAGACGAGCACATCCCCAAAGAGAAGCGAATGTCCGGACAGAAACTGACCTCCTTTTTGAGATTGACTTTGCTAGTTTTTGCAGTCATAGCTGGCGATCTTCTGATAAGAATGCTTTTCACTGTATGGTGTCTAGCATTGCTCCCAGAAAGGGTATCACTTGGAGAGGATGTAACTGATTTGCTTTCGTTGAGAGTGAGACCTAAACTTGAAAAGAGATGTAGGCATGTTGCAATAGCCTTTTTCGTAATCTGTTCCGAATGTCCCTTGAGCAACCAGTCGTCGAGGTAGGGAAACACTTGTATTCCTTGAGACCTCAGAGTTGCAGAAGCTGGTGCCAGGCATTTTGTAAAAATCCTTGGTGCTGATTTCAGTCCGAACGGAAGCACCTTGAACTGAAAGTGGACGCCAGCCACTGTGAATCGTAGGTATTTGTGATGTTTGGGATGTATAGGGATATGGAAGCATGCGTCTTTCAAGTCCAGAGAAGCCATAAAGTCCCCTTCGTTGAGGCAGTTTAACACTTCAGCAAGCGTCACTATTCGAAAACTCTTTTTTCAGAAACTTGTTGAGCTTGCGAAGATGGAGAATCGGGTGCCACTCCCCTGATTTTTTCTTTATAAGGAAGAAGCGAGAGTAGAACCCTTTCCCCTTCTGCGACACTGGAACTTTTTCTATCGCATTCTTGCAGAGCATGTTTAAGGCTTCTTTGAAAAGTAAGTGAAGACGAGGGGGAGGGGGAGGGGGACCATTGGGCGGGGTCGTAGGTGGTTTCTTTGTGAATTCCAAAGTGTGACCCTTGCGTACCAGGTCGAGGACTCACTGATCTGATGTGATCTGTTGCCATTGATGACAGAAGGCTGAGATCTTTGCGCCCACAGGGAGGGAGGGGGAATGACTGGCGTCCTGCTGGACTCATTGTTTTCTGTTGGAGTCGCGGCCTTGATTGTTTGACCATTTTCATCCGCCCGGACGATAGAAACTACCAGATGAAGCTTGCCTGTATGATTGGTAGTAAGGCTGTTTGTATTGCAACTGGTACTGCCTGTGCTGCTGATTGTGATAACCTCCCCTGGATGAAAAGCCACGACCTCTGGCTCCTCGGAAAGATCCGTTTGTACTGGAGAGCAGCCAATGATTTGGCAGTATCTGTATCAGTCTTGATAGCCAACAATGCTTCATCCATATGCTTCCCAAATAATGAATCGCCATCATAGGCCATATCTAGGATTTTGGTTTGCACCTCAGGCCTAAACGATGTTGCCTTAAGCCATCCCTGGCATCTAATTACTGCAGCACCTGCAAGCTGCCTGAAGTTGTGTAAGCAGGATAGAGGGACTCACAGATACCGGTAAAGGTTTAAAACTGGCCTCTATTGGCTTCAACAGTTTCTTCCGTCTGGGGCTTTGTCTATAGTATGGTAAGGTGTCTTCGGGGTCTTTGTCTGGGGTTGCCGGTCCTCTCAAAAAGGATCTTCGTTTCTTCCTCCACTTCAGGGTGATCCAGAGTCAGCCACCAGCCCGGAAAGCAATAAAAATAAAAGAAAAGGACTTGGTTTCAGTCGGGTGACTTGGGCAGTCAATACTAGGAAAGGGGAGTGAGAGAGCACACAGTGCACAAACTAGTCAAACAAAACAAGAAACCGGTAATGGTTGCCGTGTGCCGAAAAGTGCTCAGGGAAAAGTGTGGTGAATGGGTATTGCCGGAGTGAGTTTTACGGGAGTTTGAATCCCTTCCTCCCTGCCCACCCCGCGACTCGCACCCGTACCTGGGTGAGCCACGTGTCTCCTGACGAGTGGCTGGGCGAAACGTGGTAACGTTGGCCTCCTGGCTCTGCAGTCTGATGCAGGGTCCCGTCTCTTCTGGATTCCTCCGTCGGACCTTCCTCGGCTGGTCCTGCAGATTCTCCGCACTCTCCTGCTCTTGCTCGCGTCGGGCCGCCTCCTCCTCCGTTCTTCCGGGTTTTGGAGCCTCACAAACCGTGACGTCCCAGGGGGCGGAGTCTTCCGAGAACTCAGCCCAATTAAAGTAACACGGTCCCGTTTCCTCTGGCGGTCGGAAGAGAGTTGTTCCTGCTGTGTTCCGGGTTTCGGGTTGCTGTGAGGAAAGAGGTAAGACCGGCATAGTCCTGTCAATTAAGTCGGCGTTTTCTAAGGTCCTGGACTGGCTGATCCCGGGACAAGTTGGTATTAGCGATGTCTAGAGCGCAGTCAATAATTTCGAATGCGGCTCGTTCACCTTCCAACGCAATTTTTCTTGCCTCTTGCTGGCGATCTTCTGGGATGAGGTCTATGAACTCTGTCAAATCCGACCACATCTAGAGGTTGTACAGTGCCAAAATTGCCAGGAAATTTGCTGCTTTAATGGGGGATGCCGCATTAGTAGAAGCTTTCTTTCATATCAGATCCAATCTTCTACCATCTTTATCAGGCGGAGTTGAAATTGGTGTGGTCGGATTCTTTGATCTCTGCTGAGCAGCTTGTGATATGACTGAATCCGGGCATGGATGACCTATAAGGCAAGATGGAGTATCCAGAGGTGCTCGGTATTTCTCCTCAATGCGCAGAAGAACCGCAGGTATAGAGGCAGGCGTCTTCATGATTTTAAGACCTTCATTCCAAATGTAGTCTATAATTGGAATGCTCGTTATTTTTCTATAATCCTCTTTAAAATCATGCAAATACAAGCCAGATTGTTCAATAGTGACAGGTAATTGGAATCTTGTTGCAGCCTGTTGCATGATGTGTCATCCCAGGGATCCCCATCACCAGTGTTGTCGGGTAATTCGCCCTCTTCAATACCTTCCTCGTCCGAGGATGAAGTATCCTGGTGCCCCTGTGATGCTGTCCCAGTGTGCTGCCTTGGAGAAGTAGGAACCTCCACCGGCAGGAGTGATGCTGTTATGCTGTCCGGTGCGAGAGGCAAAACAGGAATAGTCATTTCTGAAGGAAACCTTTGCCGATAATCAGCCAACATGGCCTGTAGGTCTTGTATCAAAGAAGGAGAAAGATGACTGGTCTCTCCTTGATGTGAAGCCCTTCTGAGATGCCTTTGATAAGGGGTAGAAACATCTTCCTGATAAAAATGCGCTTGGAAATCTTCGTCGTCGTCATCATCATCTTGGCATTTTATTTGTCGTTCTGAGGGATGGCGAGCTATGCAGACAGGACCCTCCTCATCAGACTCATCATCTTCCACATACGTCTCCAAAATATGTGATGGCAGTAATGGAGAGATATTGCTGTAGTCTTGCCTGTGGTAGGTTTTGAGTATAGGAAATAGGCGTCACCTGTGATACTGGAGGAATCGCTGATGACCAACCCTTCGATGGACTTTGTCATCGACGGGCTCTTTGTCGTCGACGGGGCCGTCTTAGTCGACAGTGTCGTCGCCGTCGGGGTCTTCGTTGACGGGGCAGTCGTGGACAGACTCTTTGTCGACGGGCTCTTAGTCGACGGTGGTGTCGCCGTCGACGGGGTCTTCGTCGATGATGTCTTCAACGTCGACGGGCTATTCGTCGACGATGTCTTAGTCGTCGAGGGAACGGTCGGTGACGAACTCTACGTCGATGTGGTCATCGACGGAGGTTTAGATGAGGAACTCTTTGTAGACTATTCCTTCGCCACACTAGATCTCTTTGACGTAGATATTTTAGAAGACACAATAGGTGAGGTTAAAGCCATGGTAGAGACCGTAGTTGAAGAAAGAGGTGCAGGGGAGGTCACAGATACCGTATGAGAAGACACCAGAGAAAGGGTCTTGATCTGGGTTTTACTCCCGGTTCTGGAGGTTGAAGGCCTTTTGGAAATCTCAGCGGACGGAGACAAGGCTGATCCAGGAGGAGGAATGGGAGATCGCCTTGACTGGTCAGAAGCTTCATGAGAGGCTTTGTGGTGCTTCCTTCCTTCTGAAGGGGAGCTGTCGTGGGATCTAACCCTCTTGCTAGATGTTAAAGCCCTGTCATCCTCCTCAGCTGGAGAGGATTTCAGCCATAAAAGTACCCTTGCTTCCCTGTCTCTGATGGTTTTAGCAGCAAAGGTAAGACATATTGTACAATCCTTAACTACATGGTTAGGATGTAGGCAGTAGATGCAGTCCTTGTGCTAATCATCCACATGGACCCTCTTCTTATCACAGGTCCTGCAGGGTCTAAAGCAGAGGTCTTGACACTTTTTGATGCAGAGGCCCCCTTGTCAAACTTTTTTTTTGACGCAAGGATCCCCTTCTGACATAAAATTTCTAGAACCTGGTACTCTTCATCATCGACAGCCATAAAAGCCCCCAATTCCCACAGCAAATAATATTTACGGTGGGGGAATAATATTAAACAGTGTTTGGCAAACAACAGGTCAGTCAGCGTGGTGATGTAGTCAAAGGTGTAGCTGAATACAAAGGGCCTCGTTAATGAGGAATTGCCGTAGGGCTGTGCAGCAAGTTTTCTTGCAGTGCTGCCCTATGCCAATGTGAAAGGGCAGGAATTCACCATATTTATGAAATACGGTGCATTCTTATCATTTTCCCTTGCATTGGAGCACAAATCGCTGCCTAGCACCAACATAGGCAGGGTTGTTTCTGTACAGGAAGGGGCACCTTCCTTCATGAAAACAATCCAGAAAGGCAATTTCCTCTTTATGTGAGCTGCAGAATGCAGTGCACATGGAAAGAGGAAAAATTAGGAGAAAACAAAACCTTTCTCCTAGTTACGCCTCCACTGGGGAGGCGTCTGTTTTTGGAGCTGCCCCAGGTTTACATGATTTTGTAAATCGGAACCTCACGCAAAACCCATGGAACACCTCCTTGATGCTGATTAAGACAGCGCAGTGGCTTGCCTGCTATGTCTTACTCCAAATCTTTGAGGCCATGCAAAGCTATGCAGGGTGACTTTGCACCACCTCATAGGTATGGCTGAGACACGTGCGCCACCGGAGTGTAAAAAAACGTGATGCTCTGGCCATGCAAGCCTCTCATAAATAAGGACCAAAATATTCTGTAGGTTTTTTAGGTCTTTGACCATCAGCAATCTACATATAAAATAATGGGCAGCGTAAATAAAAAATAAAAAAGTTGTTACCAGTGTGAAATGCACTGCATTACATTATGGATCTTCTATTAGGTAATGCACTGCAAAGGTCTATGTGTAACCAGTGGGCCACATAATTAAATCTGGATTGGTGCAGTGGATAATAGTGATGTGTATTTTTAGTGCAAAGAGGTCCTAGCCTGTGACAGAATGCACTGTAAATATGCAAGCCATTATTTTATACTTGCATTACACACAGTGTAAAATAGAATGCTGCAAAACGTGCAACGTTTTACTATGAAATGGTGCTTCCAAAATGTAGATTTTAGTAATAATAGATTGTATGTAATGCAGTTTTTTTTGTACATAAGGGTCCCTTTAACATCTCTTTAGGGGTACTAAGGGCTGTAGAAATGCAATAAAATTAAAAGCATGCACTTCCCAGCCCAATTGTTAACTCTGCACTTCCACTCCAAGATTGGTTTTTTGTCACACACCATGGAGTTATTTGATCAATTAAAATCAGAATTGCTCATCCTTTACACTTGCAGATTAACTGGTTTGCATTTCATTCAAGCAAGCAGCTGATAAGGATCTAAATTAGCCCTCCCAGGACAGCTGTCTTTTTCCAAAAGGATAGCAAACCTTTTGGATTGCACAGACAAGCGAAGCCGGGAAATGCGCGACCCCCATTCCAGGACTTTAGGCACCCCTGGGGGCCGCGCCCCACAGATTGAAGACCTCTGGTCTAAAAAGATTCTTGTCAGACATCTTGAAGTAAACAAATGAAGAAACTGAGTAGGCACTCAGGGAGACTCCCTTCCACACGATGTGTGGTGAAAATCAGAGAAGTACCTCTGCTGGGAAGGTTCTAGAGGGTGCTGGCAGCTGATTGGTTGGAACTATTTTTTCTTCATATAATGAGGTAGATAGGCTGCTAAGTTTTGTGCCTTCTGGGCCCATTTTCTTTTAGCCTACTACTTTTCTTACTAAGGCACTGCTTTTGTATGTATATATTTTTACTGTGGGACTCCCGCCTCGGCGACGGGGAATGATTCAGTCATGTTAATCTATGAAAGATACCCCAATACTGGATAACCTAATTACATCACAGCTGCATGAGAAAAAGATTACAATAACTGCTGGCAGACCATGGTGTACTGGACTAACATGTCTAACCTCACGAACGACCTAGGAAAGCAGAACCCCTGTTTCTCAGATGTTGTGGTGATTATGAAAGCCTAACCTTAACACAATTAAGGCCACTTGGCACTAAATATCGGATAATAGCATTCATGTTCTGAACAGGACCGTTCTAAACCGAATATAAGGCTACAAATGTGAAATTATGAAAATGCCTGAGTAAATAAATGTTACAAAAGGTGTTTTCTCTTTTAGTAGAGTGGAAAGGTCGATTGGGCTATGTGGGTCTTGCGGTTGTCCATCTCACCAGTTGAGGGTGCAAAATCAGGACAGCTGGACCACTCAGGAGGTGGGTATTGAGGTGCTGATGTCCTGCGATGGATGTTAGGTCCCAGGGTGGAAGGAGTCCAGACTTGACTCTCAGGGCTCGGTTTGGGGAAAAGGGGGTCGGTACCCAGGGTATTGATAATGTGGGGCTCCGACCTGACCAGATGTTCTCTCACTTGGTGAGAGGACATATCTGACCATCAGGGGCACAGGTACCTCTTCCGGGGGGGGGGGGGGGGGGGGGGGGGGCGGGGAGTGGCAACTCAGTGAACCAAACTGAGTCTCTGGTGCCTGTGGCCCTGTGGCCACCAGGGGAGCTCCTCGACTCCATGGGAGTTTGCTGGCAATTTGGGATATGCTGACTGTCTCCTGGGGGTTCTTGGAAGATGTTCAACTGCAGGATGGGTCATTGGTCACGACGGTCTACACTGATGCAGGCAGGGAGAGTTTAGCACCAGAAGTCCACAGGAAATCTTCAGTTCTCGCTTTTCTAGTGGCTCTTTGTCCTTTTCTTCAGGATCCATCAAATCTGAGTTCCTTTCATCAGGGATGCCGCCTAAATATTCTATTTAGGGGTGTTAAGGGGATTGACTGGCAGTAGCTTCTAACCTTTAGGGTGTCAACAACCACTATATGACCACTTCCTGTGGGAAGTGGACATAAGCCTGACCCAGTGACCCTAATTCCGCCAAAACTAAGATGGTGGAATTCTAATCTTTGTGTTTGTATAAGGCAGCCCACCTTAGAAGTGGAACTAGCCTGATGACGTAACACACCTCCTGTTTAGCTAATTTTTCCACCTGTCTTGTTGCCGAATGGGCCCAGGGCAGGGGGTGGCATTTCTCCTGTCTGGGGAAAGCTTGGGTCGCATATCAAAAGCAGGAGAGTCCCTTGAAATATATGTAAAATGTGTTTTTATTAGCATGCCACCTAGAAATGGTTGAAAGCAACAAGTCATGTCTGGACTTTAGTTATGAAATACCCTCCTGAAACACTGTACAGCACTGATCAGAGGTGTCTCCTCTGTGTTTTTTTTAATGAACTGTAGCACTGTGGTACCCAGACCCCAGTACAATAGCCAAAAACACCATCGCATTTGCCTGCCAGGTGGGCGTGCAGTATCAATACATTGCTTGATACCTTTGCATACAGATCCATTTAGGGCGTACAACCATATTAGGACGGACAACAGGTTATGTCAAATTGGGTTATTTACAGAGTTTGAAGCTCCTTTTTTCGTTTTTAAGTGTAAAGGCATGCTCTGGAAGTCAAGCTTACTTCTTCTCTGAATCAAAAAGACTTAAATGGGTAGCTGATTCGCCTCTCTAGATTCATGACATATCCCACACTCAACAATGGCAATTAATAGCCTATCACCCCCTGCACAGCTGAATACTTACAATTTAGAACTAGTTTTGAAGTTGGGTTTTGCCTGAAATTAAAAGCAGCCTGTATGCTTACTGTGAGTCAGCTACAGCTCATGTTCCTGTTGGACAGTGTGGCAGGAGGAAGAAAGGTCCCCTATGAGTAAATAATAACAGGACTGACTGCTGGCTTGCTGAATCATTGCTGCAGCCCTTAGCTGATCCACTAAGGCCAACGAGAGTCCACTGGCTGTGGAGTGGTGCAATAAATACCACTACTCAGCATTTAAGTTTGCTCTCATGAGCGCCTTCACCGAGGAGGTGTTTAAAGGGTAACTTTTTAGGGCAACTGAAGTGACCGAGTAGGTGGGATTTGCTGCAGGTAAGAATGCTCACTGTCAAGCTGAGTGCTCAGGAGAAGCTAATAGGGACAATATCACTGATATTTTATTGGATGAGTCACCCACTTTGTTTTCCTTGACAGAAACTTAGTTCTCTAATAACCATGGCTTAAGTTTAAACATATTACCACCCTCTTAAAAAGCAGGCAAGGAGGTTGGGGGGTGGGAGGAGAGACAGGGGGGCACGTGTGTATTCATACTGCTCTACATGCTCTACAATGCAAGAACGTCTCTCTTAAAACACCGTATGTCAATCAGCAGGAGTTCTTAAGTGTGTAGTAAACCTATATGCTCGGTATAAAAAAAAACAAAAAAACGTGTGGTCTTTCCATAAATACAACACTAATTTTAATCTAACTGTAGAATATTAATGTACAATGTACGCATTTAGTCTCATAACTATGAGTACTGGGGGTTAATCAATTATAATACATCTTTAATGCATCAAAACCTTCTGTAATACAATCTTCGTCATTAACAAACAAATTGCCACCAAGACACACTAGCATTATGTTATTTAAAATAGCAGCACCCTACCGGGCTTCTTGAGGTCTCCTTTATCAACACGAGGCTTCACCTGTTGCAAAGGGCTTCGACTGCGATAGTTCATCTTTACTTTGTCTCCTGGTCCAGGTTCCTCCCTTGCTGTTCTATGGTGACTGGCAACTAGCAAAACACAACATAAGAAATAAAATAAAAATATTGGGTTGCTGGGGGGGAGGGGGTGTTGGGGGGGGGGGGGGGGGGATATGGGATGCAAGATTAAAGTTAAATACACTCTAAATAACTAGACTTTAAATATTAGTTCTGCAACATAGCCCACTTCATCATTTTGGCTTAAATTTCCATAATAACACTTTGTCCATTACTTCCTATTGCATGACACTAAATAAATTCAGTAAAACTGGATGCATCCATTCCACTAAGCTTGAACAAACCACTTGAGTCAGGTGAAAGTCTGGCTTAAACACAATACACTGCCTACTTGTGAGAATCTGATTTTTCAAAACCTTGGAGGCCACATTCAAACAAACATAAAATACAGGACTGAACAAAGAAATTAAAACAAAATGTTGTTGCAATAATGTATTTATTGAACTTTTTAAATAGTGATCGTGCTTGCATAAAAATGTTTTGGTCCTGAAGCACCACGTCTAGAGATGCCCATTTAATAGAATCCTGGATCCCAAAGGCCTCCATTATCTCAGTATTGTACAAGTAAAATATTCCTCAAACAATGTGGAGTAATATCAAATTTTATTAGAGGATAGTGGAGTATACAAGTTTAAAAGATCCAGATATGACCCTTGCAAATGGAACACTGCTCCAACACAGAAACATGCTGGCATGTCTATGTAGGCGTAAAAAGACCAAGAACTGGGGTGAGGGATAGGTTAGGCAGAACTTAAGCCTACATGTTCTAGGACTGTTTAATGGAACTGGCACATTAGGCAAGGTCAGGATAGGTTTTGCTTTCAAATTACCATTACGCCTAAAAAGTATATTGCTTGAATAAAGGAAAATGTAAATGTGTTAAACGTGCAGCACAAAAATGAGTGCAATGGAAGTGGAATGTACATGTTGCCGCCATAGGAGCATGGCAAAAGAGAGTACAAATAACTTCAGAGAAGTGGTGAGAAAAAAGTTATTGGTGTAATATGAATTTAACATGGATCTCATTTAGCATACACTAGAGATAGATGTTTTTAATTCAGTCCAGTATTCAAGCAAGGGCTGTAAGCACAGTTTTTCTCCCCTCCTCGAAGATGTGCTCTTTCCTTTTCACTTTTTGCTTTAGTTCATCCTCCCCCTTGCATGTCAGCCTAGACCCCAAAAATAAATCTGCATTTTTGCCACTGCAATACCTCAAATAGACGGAGTCCTGTTATGACGGCATGTGCAACCCTAAAGCTCTGGAGAAATGTTTTCTGGTTAAGGAGGAGGGTTTAAGTTATTTGGGCTGTATCCAAGATTTGAACATTTATTGCCTGGTTTTTGATTCATTAGGAGTTTTAAATGTAGCTTTTGGTGTGAAGGAGAAAGAAGCTTCAATAGACATTACCTCAATTCCTGTACTGCAGCCATGGGATCCTATGACTGTTGGAAACTTTAACATGTTTATGATAAGGGGGTGGCTATGGTGAACGACTAAACAAGGTAGCCTGTGGACTATGCTTCTTGTAATAAACACTTTGTGGTGTTCAGCTGTCGGATATTTGCCTTAACTGGCAAAAGCAGATGGTCCTTCCTCATGACTTATGGACTTGGAGTCGCCGAACACAGCTCACCACACAAATGACTTTTAATATGTTGAATTCAAAATTGTGTCTCAGCTAAAGAGAAGGGCAGCCTAAAATGGTTCCTTGGAGAGTATTGCTATAACGTTTACATACAAAAAACACAATGCTAGAGAGATTGGAACATAGAGTAAGCAAAAAATACAAATTGCCAAAACGTTTTACGAGAGCTCATCCTAGCGGCTTATAGTATTTAGGCCTCAAGACACACAAAAGTTACTCATTAGAAAATGAAGTCGTTGTGGGCCAAAGAAGAAAAATTAACCATGTCAGTCAAGGGACTCATGGCATGCGTAAAAAAACTGAGGTCCATGGAAAGCTACAGGACTCCAAGAATCCAATAATCTAAAGCATATGTCCAGGGGAAGAAAAAAAAAGAAAAATCAAAGAAATATTTGAAGGATGCTTTCCTGAGGAAACACTCAGCTGAGGTCCCAATCATGTTTACAGTAGTACAGTAAAAAGAAATAAGGAATATGGGGCATGCAGGGCTCAATCGGTCCAAACGGTCTGTTCATGAACTTTCATTAGACCTCGAGCATCACCCCGAACCATTTTGAAAATACAATGTTGGCATACATAAAACTGTATTCTGGGCAGCAGATCTTTTTTCGCCATAGGAAGAAAACACTGCCCTAAACGTCATTGTACGTAATAGTTCATAGATCAATTGTTACCTACTAAGCAAATTCTACCCAAACAGGTTTGTAAAAGCATGACTGCTGAACTTCCAATATCAGGCCTTGTAGGCAACAGAGTTTATGCCCAAGAAATAGTGATTAGTAATCATAATGTTCTGACCTATCAATTCCCGCCTCACCCTAAACCCAAGCAGATCAATTAAGCCAAGTCATTAGCCAGCATATCTCTTACAGAGCCTAAATATCGAAAGTCTGGGCCTGTTTTGCTTAAACCCTTTAGACAAACACCAGCTTAGTTTTTTGACCCAGAAACACAATCGGCTTAGAGAAAAGCAGCATGTACGCAATTCGATTTAGTCATAGTCAGTTCTATTGCTTCCCATACAAGTGACCAGAGAAGCGATTTAAAGTACATGTGCTGGACACTGGTGAAAACAAGTGCCCCAGCTACATGATGGCTTCACTGAAGCTAGAGATCTTATATTAATAAGCCCACACTGATTCCAGTGTTGGACGTATTAATGCATGCACCCAGAAGGCACCCTTGGAAACCTACCAGCTACTAGTGTATTCATGGACTGGTTTTAGCCAGACTGCCACCCCTGACGTGTTTCTGACCCACAAGAGTGAGGGCCTATGCTCTCGGGAGATAAGGAACAAAGTCTGCTTGGGCAGAGGGTGTTTACACCCTCCCCCACAGGATGAACTGCAAATCAGCATGCCAAGGCAGGGACCACCTTCAAAGAGCTTACTGCCTTTGGAATGCAAATCTAGCTTTTCTCTCAGGAGATGATGCCAAACCCCCCACCCCCCTTCCCTTGACCAGGGCCCATTTGGCACCAGGACAAAGTGGGAACATTAGTAGTCAGAAAGATGTGTTCACCTTCTGGCTAGTTTCACCCCTAAGGTGGGCTACCTGAAATGAAGACGAAATTTCAGTGTCTGCCATCTTGGGTTTGGTAAATTTAGGAACTCTGGGACAGAGTTATGTCCTCTTCCCAAAGGAACTGGCCATATAAGGGGCATAGTGACTCCAGGGGTAGGTAGCCCATTCGTTAATCCCCAACACTCCCCTAAATCCAGCATTTTAGGGCAGCCCCTGGCACCAGGAAATCAGATCCTGCAAACCAAAAGTAGTAGGACCGGAGAGCAGCAAAAAGCAAGAACAGAAGTAGCAGCAACTGCCTGTTCGGTTCTGCAGGACTTTTTAGTCTAGTAATTTGATTGCAGCCCACCGCAGGACGATATGGCTTGGGTATCTACTCAAAGGAAAAGAATCTGCAGCTAGAAGTCTCTATTGTCTGATAGAGACAATAACTAGCTGCAGATTCCTTACAGACCCCACTCAGGCCTCCTCGTTCTGAGGAATTTTTTTTAGAGCTAGGGTTGACCCCCTTTTCAGGGCCCTAGTTTGGAGACACACTGATCAGTCTAATTAATGGCTCTGCGCTCCTGGCGGGGAAAGTTGTGAAAATAAACTGATGCCCACATGATTGAGTGGCGCCTATATAGGTGACCGAAACGTCATATCTGGTACAGACGATGCCACACAGAGCCAAATGGAGCCACCCGACGGCACGCAGGAGTAATGCTCATGCAAACGTTTACAGATGCAGTCTGACGCTTGGTAAATTCGAAGTTAAGAAATCTGCAACTAGAAGTCTCTATCAGACTACACCGTAATCAGGTTTGATAGTGGTGGTGCAAGAAACAATAGTTGAGAATAAGCCTTCAGACTTTTTGTTAAACACCATAGATCATATCTGTTTTAGGACTGATAACGCACACTTAGTAGTTTTCAATCAATTTTTCATTACCTAAAAATGTTTTTGGTTTGGCATTGTTTGTGAGGCAGACGTCGGGGAGTAACAGAGCGGACTGTCATTAATGCAGGATAAGAATGTCACCTCTGTTTTGAGAAGGATGTGTAGACCTTTATCTAGACACTAAAGCACACAGAGGATTAGGCTAGATCATGAGCTACTGCTGGTTGTGCAGAAGCATCTGTCTTATAAAAAAAGTTAAAGCAATTGTACGACTTCTCTTACACACCCAACCCCTGTTTACTCAATTTCCGAAGAACAGCGTGGTCAAATGGAGCAGTGCAGTGGTCTTGGCTCGTGAGTACCTAATCTTAAGGCTCCTAACTTGGTATGCTTTGGATGGAGGACTGAAAATTAGAGATTTTTTGATGGTATGGTACTTCAGAGATGGTGATAGTGTGAGGAGATATACTGCACTGCTTCTTCCAAACGGGTATACCCATGCTCTCATATGACTGTATAATACGGCTCCTACGTGTAGATAATTTTTTTTAATGTCAGAAGCCTGCAGAGAGCATTTGTAAGAAGCTGGCTCTGTATATGGTATTGCCACTGGGTGGTTATACCAGGCACAGAGTCCATGGGTTCCCCAAAAGTGTACAGGGTGCAATGTGAAACCAAGTGTTTTATTAGTGGTAGTGTGGGTGAGCAGCCGTAGGCCGAACACAGAGGAGTGCAAGACATTTATTGCACCACAATGACCATTAAGGGACACACGACTCAAAAGGAGATTCACACCAATCTTAGAAAAAAAAACTTCGCAATAAGGTAAGTACATTTTTAACAAAAAAGTACTTTTCACTTTAAAAAGTCGATACTTAGTGCAATTTCTGAACAATCCAATGTTATCCTACAGGGACAATAATATTGTGGTTAAACAAGTAAGTATCACAATTACAGTTCCAGGTTTTGGGACAAAAGGTCAGCAAGGTGCAAGTGTTGGAGCTACACTGCATGCAGGTAAGTAAATCGGTTGCAGGAGGCCAAGCTTTGGGGCTTAGGACCAGCACGGGGTGGGCACAAAAAAGCACCAAATATACACCACCAGCAGCCCAGGGACGGTGGGTGCAGGGAGCAAATTCAGTATTGGCCCCAATGCTTTTCAAAGAGGATTCTGTTTTCGACAAACAGGCTGCAGGCATTGCACGAGGTCGCAGGAGGGAGACCAACAACAGCAGGGGTAAGTACAGATGTAGGGGGTCGCAGGGGCATCGTCAGTTCAGCTCATCAAGGTCCAGGGGCTTTGGGTGCAGGGATGCCTTTCAACTGAGTCTTCTTATCAGAGTGGTCGGGCCAGGAGAGGTCAACCAATGCTGGATTCGAGATCAAGAACACTAGGGAGACTTCATTGAACAGGTGACCCACTCACACTTGGGTCTGGGCGTCAGTTGATGAGTGGGCAGGAGATGCAGATCCACCTGGATCTGGAGTCTTTGAGGTTGGATTCTTCTGGACAAGGCCGCTGTCCACAGGAGATTGGAGTCTTTTTTCGAAAAGCAGCAGTCCTTCCAGGGTTTTCAGAGGTTGCAGGCTGCAAGACAGGTCGCAGGGTCGTTGAAGCCGGAGACAGGTGCTGGTAGGGCTGGGGCCTAGGAAGTTTCTGTCTTCATTCTTCTCTGTAGGGATGTCTTCTTTCTTTTTCGGTCATCGCAGATCTAGTTTCCAGGTCTGGAGGAGCCACCTAAATACTAAATGTAGGGGCATTTTAGGAGGCAGGAAGAGCCAATAGGCACCTTACCTGGGATGACTACACTCAATTATGCCATCCTCCTGTGGGAGGGGGCATAGACATAGCCCCGATTGTATTGCACTATTATTCTCAAATCCCTATTACTTTGTTTGTATTGTCTTTCCCCCCTCCCCATTAATCCACCCAAGCATTGGTGTTGGCCCTGGTGCTAATGGGGCACGAGGGCCCTTTTAGTGACCAACGAACCTTTTATCTTCTCAGAGGAAGTGACATTTAGAAAGGTCTGGGCGCTAATCGCCTGGAAATGTACTAGAGATTGGCTTATCCTAAGTAGTAATATTGCGAAAAGGGTAGCGGATAATCTATTGACAGAGATCCAGGCGAACGTACAAGAGTTGAAAACAAGTTATCCGTAGCAACATATAAGAAAAAAGGATGAGTCACTTACCTGTAATCCTAGTTCTCATCCAGGGGTATACTCATCTAAGTCATAATCTATGAATAATCCCCGCCCATGTTCGGGATCCCGGAGCATATAGAAAATACATATATATACATATATAGGCATATGTGAAAACCTATACATGCAGCCTAAAATATTTCCAAAATGGCAAAGATCCTGAAATTACATTGGTTTGCATATATACTATGTGCTATACTCTCTTAACGCCTAAGGAAGAAAGAGAGCAGTAAACATTTGTCATACAACAATGCTTTATTGCCATAGAAAAACCTATAATTGGAGGCATTTGCCAGTAGGCTGCAGCAGAGTATAAAGAAACAAAGAAAACTGTCCCCTAGCCTTTAAGGCATTAGAATAGGGTACTGTGCCTTTAAGACCTGTAGGCGACCCCCTGCTCCCATGATGCACCACAGGTGGCAGTTAGGTCAGTTCTTTTTGGAGGTGCATAAACACCCGAGTAAATCCGTAAGTAACATGCCATAACTTTGCAGTAATGCGCGTTCGGGGAGGTGGGTGGGTCGCTTATGACTTAGAGGAGTATACTCCCTGGATGAGAACTAGGATTACAGGTAAGTAACTAACCCTTCTCATCCAGGGGATACTCATCAATAGTCCTAATCTATGAATAGATTAGCAAGCCCATACCCAAAGTCTCGCGGACGAGCAATCTAGTATACAGCAAAAACATTAATCAACATCACATTTATAATGCAGTTATTTATTTTATAAGTTTTATATAGCGCTGGCTAGACCCGGAGGTATCAGAGCGCTTTACATGAGCTTCAGATCATTAGTTACAGGTTACATCGTTACAAAGGTTACACAGTTCTTAGAGCATGGCAACATAGTTACTTGTAAGGTCGAGAAAAACAATCAGCACAAAAACGTAAGGGGAAAGAAGGCAAGGGGAGAGATTCAGGGGGGGTTGGAGTAGGGGAAGTAGACAGATAAAGAAGGTGGGAAAGAGGAGGGGAGGGTGAGAGACACAGCATGGGGAGAAGAGGGGAAGGGTTACGGGGACACAAACCGGTAGACGAGTCAAGGCAACGTCCCAAGTCCAGTAAGCTGTGATCCCAAGGGAAGTGGTATCCCTTCCCTATCTCTATTGCGAGAGGCTCCCTTTACGCAGTGGACTCTCCCAGAGAAGTCTCTGAGACTCCATGGCCTACATACTGGATCCTTCCCCAAAAAGGGGAGAGGGAGTGCTTTGGCAAGGGGTGCCATACCATACCTCAAGTGTGAGTGGCTCCCTTGGCGCAGTGGACTCACTCAGCGGGTTCGCTGAGACTCCAGAGTATAAATATTGGATTTTTCCCCAACAAGGGGAGAAGGAGTGCTTAGTCAAAGGGCACAAAGGACAGGGGGTAGGCAGAGTAGCAGGCAAGGGTAGAGATTTAAGGGAGAGAGGATAGGGGCTAGGGAAGAGACAATAAGGAGAGACGAAAAGAAGTCTGCCTAAAGACCGACTGGGTAGGTGACGACCAAGGAGGGAATCCAAGGCCCATCTTCCCAATAGTTAAACCAAGTAGCTCCATCGGGCATCAGACAAAATAGTTCAGTCTCAAGACATTGAGAGAGGAGGGAGGGAGAGAGAGAAATAAATAGAGTGAGGATGCGGTAGGAGACGATAGGAGAGACGACAGGAAGTGCAACAATGTGGTTCAACAATCTACTAGAAGAAGATAAACAAGTAAACATTAAATCAAACAATCAGCAATACAATTAGAGGAGGAGTGAAAGGCGAGAGAAAGTAGTGGGGGGTAGGGGAGGAGAGGGAGTGAGGCTAAGGGAAGAGACAACCATAGAGACGAAAGGAAGTCTGTCTAAGGTTCACAGAAAAACAGGGTGGGGACAAAGGGCAAGGGCATGTGAGGGCAGAGGATAGAAGCTGGAAAGAGTAGGAGCATGGAGGGGGGGAAGGTTGCATAAGGTGCATAAGGTTTGAACAGACAGGGGCACGTATCTCCTGCCTGGGGGCTGTATTGTCTTGTTGGAGAATGCAGGCAGTGAGACTTTGTTCATCTCGGATGGGTGAAAAAGCTGGCGTAAGCGAGTTTTGTTTTTAAGTTTGTGTCTTTATTGGTGGCCATTTTGGGGTCAGGCGGCCCCTTCTCAGTAGTGCGAGCTGGGGCTTTACAACAGGTCCTGACATCCATCTAGCCCAACACGGAGGTCATCTCCTTGTCAGCAAAGCGCGTGTGCTATTAGACAGTCTCTGACAGGGAGAGCAACGAGTTTGCTGTGATTATTTAAGGAGGGCGGCCACTTTGGAGACAGGCGTCTCCAGTGCGGTGGTGTGCCATGGTGGTCCGCCACTACAGTCTCCTGCTCAGCCGAGTTTGTGTCGCTTCTCCGAGTCGGTCCATATCCCGCCACGTTTCGTCGCTCCTCCGCCGGTATCCGTGGGGGGTGGGGGGGGGGCGTCTCCGCCCCCGAAGGAGACCGTGCCTCTCCCGGTTGATCACTGTGGGGCCTGGGTAACAGTCACCGAGCATGGCCGAGCATGGTGGTGTGTATTACAATGTCCCAATTCTACCATCTTAAGGTCAGGCGGCATGGGCTGGTCGTGTTCGCTCAGGCAGGCTGCAGGCAGCGTTATAGCAGACCGCATATGAGAGTCCAGTTGAGAATGGGCTCAGAGTGGTAAACTCGCTGCAATGGAGCGCAGAGGGCAAAATCGGAAGAAGTAAGGCAGCGCTTTTCAGCCGCCACGCCATTTTGGGGTCAGGCGCCTCAAGGTCGCAAACGGGACACCCCTCTCGTCGCGCAAAAGTCCGGGAATCTAAGGTAGGCGCCGCTTCTCCTTGGATTGCAATGCGCTCACCTCGCTGGCTTCATGGGGTGTATCCGGATCAGTAGGGAGGGTTGTGGACTTTAAGGAGTCCTTAAAGAGGCCTGTCCCACTTGGGCATCGGCATGTGCATCTGAATCTAGGCAATAATGGCGGGTAAAGGTATGTACTAAACGCCATGTAGCCGCCTTACAAATCTCAGATATTGGAATGTTGCGAAGGAGAGCTGTAGTAGAAGCTTTCCCTCTAGTAGAGTGTGCATGAGGTTTGCCCTAAAAAGCTTTAGTTAGCGAATTGGTAAGACAGAGCTATACAGGAGACGATCCATCTTGAAGCCGACAGGCCAGTATTAGTTGACCTATAATTAACAAAGAGCCAGTCAGACTTCCTAAGTGAAAGGGTTTTAGCAAAGTAAAATTTCAAACCCCTCCGGAGAACTAGAGAGTGCAAAAACCACTCCGAGGGAGTGGTTGGTTGAGGAAAGAAAGTATGCAGAGTGATGGTCTGATTGATATGGAAATCCGAAACCACCTTGGGCAGGAAGCTTGGATGTTCTCAGAACCACCCTATTGGCATGAAACACTGTGTAAGGTTCCTTGCAACACAGGGCCTGGATTTCGCTCACCCTACGGGCGGAGGTGATGGCTACCAAAAAAGCAGCCTTCCAGGTCAAGTGCTGTAAAGATGCCTTATGGATAGGCTCGAAGGAAGCATCCATCTATTTGGTAAGGACGATGTTAAGCTCCCAGGGAGAAGAGGGGGACCTCACTGGTGTAAACACTTTCTTAAGCCCCTCTAAGGAATCTTTGACCACAGGCATGAGGAAGAATGAGGTCTGAGAAGGAGACTTCCTATAGGCTGTTATTGTGGCTAACTGAACCCTGATGGAGGGGTACTTCAGGCCTGACCTTGGAAAATGCAATAAGTAGGGGAGAATCACTTGCTCCTGACCTTGGATAATTCAAGAGAATTGTCCATACACCAAATGTAAAATCTCTTCCACTTGAAAGCATAAGACTTTCTAGTGGAGGGTGTCTTTAAGAATGTTCCTGCAGTCAGCTAAAAGGACTAGGTGGCCATATTGGATGACCTCAAGAACCATGCAGTCCTTGGTCAGCAAGTCTGGGCGGCAGGGCAGTCTCCAGTGAGGAATCTCTGACAGCTGGAGGAGATCCGGGTACCACCACTGACGTGGCTTCTCCGGCGCTATCAGGATTATCCCGGTGTTGGTCCTGTAGAATTTCTGCATCACCTCCGGGATCAGAGACAGGGGAGGAAAATCGTATAGCAATGTCTGAGACCAGCTGATCAAAAGTGCATTCCCCGTGATTCCTGCTGAGGAAATCTGGACGCGAAGACGGGGCATTTTGCTTTTGCCGAGTCTGCAAACAGATCTATGTCTGGTACTTCCCATTGCCGAAACACTTCCTGTGCGACGTCTTCGTTGAGCACCCAGTCGTGCGCTTCTACGAATTCTCTGCTTAGGCCATCCGCCTGAACATTCAGGATTCCTGGGAGATGAACTGCCACGATGGAGAGACCTCTTACCAGAAGCCAGCGCCAAATGGATTGAGCTTCCAGAGACAGACCTCGTGACCCCCTGCTTGTTCAGATAGAACATTGTTATTGTGTTGTCTGTCTGAACTTGAATGTGGTTGGTGAGCAGAGACGGGTAGAGGGATTTGAGCACCAGATTGACAGGCCAGAGCTCCAGGAAGTTGATGTGGTAGCTTCTTTCTACTTTAGATCAGAGACCTTGTACCTGAAGCTGGTCCATATAAGCACCCCAACCGTGCATTGAGGCATCTGTGACGACTGTCTGCGATGGAGCCGACTGATGAAACGGGACTCCCTGCAGAAGATGAGAACGCTTCATCCACCATCTGATGGAGTCTCTGGCAACTTGGTGGAGAGAAACACAATCTTCCCAGTAGCCTGACCTCTAAGACCATTAGTCCTCGAGTGCCTGCTGCAGAGACCTCATGTGAAGACGTGCATTGGGCACAATGTAGATGCACGAGGCCATCGATCCCAGTAGTGAAGACACTTGCCTGGCTGTTGGACTTTGGGTGTCTAGCAGGGTGCAGCACTTCAGAAGCATTGATGACAACCTGTCCTCCGAAGGACATACGCTTGCCTCTGAGGAGTCCAGGTAGGCGCCAAGATAGTATATTCGTTGGGTGGAATTGAGTACTGACTTTTTGTAGTGGACCTGCAACCCCAAGGAATGCATCAGATTGAGACCGTAAGAGATGGCTCTGAAGCAGAACAGGTGTGGAGCTTTTCAGGAGCCAGTCGTCTAGGTAGGGATAGACTAAGATCTTCCGCCTGCGGAGGAAGGCAGCCACCACCGCCATGCACTTGGGAGAATGTCCGTGGGGCGGATTTGAGGCCGAACGGTAGCACTTTATACTGGTAGTGGTGACGGTCTATCTGAAACCGGAGACATTTCTGATGCTTTACTGAGACAGGTATATGAAAGTAAGCGTTCTGCAGGTCGATGGCACACATCCAGTCTCCCTGGTGAAGGTGTGGAAAGATCTGGTGCAGGGCTAGCATACAAAATTTTTCTTTTCTGAATAACCTGTTCAGCAGGCGTAGGTCGAGGATGGGTCTGTACTCTTTGGCTACTCCTTTTTTGGACTAGAAAGTAGCGGGAGTATACTCCCTGATTTCTTCGCATGGGAGGGACCTCCTCTTTGGCCTTTTTCGTGAGAAGGATAGAAACTTCGTCCTTCAACAGCTGAGTTGAGGGGACACTTGCGGAGGAGGAGACTTGAACCTCGGCAAGTAACCATGCTGCACAATACTCCGCACCAATTTGTCCTTTGTAATGGTTTTCTAATCTTCCAGGTGACACCCTACACTCCCTCCCACCGGAGTGGTGAACGGTTGAGAAGGAAGCAACGACTCAAGGTTTGGGAGGCTGCTTGGAGGTGGACTGTTTGTTATTGCCTCGGCCTCTACCAGTGCGTCTCTGTTGGAACTGAGATCTTTGCTGAGTCTGGGAGGACCACTGAGGGGTTTGAACCCTCTGTTGGCAAGACCGCTTGTCGCCCTGACAGAAGCACTTCTTAAACTCCTTGCGTTTCTCCAGACCCACAGACTTAACAGTGTCCATCTCAGCCTTCATCTTGGTCATCTCGTCATCAGCGTGAGCCCCAAACAGATATGAGCCATTGAAAGGGAGGTTTAGTATCTTCTTCTGAGCATCAGGCTTTATTCCTGTGAGGCGCAGCCAAGCCGAGCGTCGTGAGCAGACTCCATGGGAGTAGCCATAAGCGGCGAGATCGGAAGCATCTGCTGCAGCACTTATTACTTGATTGGCTACAAGCCCTCCTTCCAGTAGGATTTCGGTGAAATCCTGCCGGTCTTCTTTGAGAAGCTTCTTGGTGAAACGTGTGGGAGAGTCCCAGAGAGATCGGTCGTATCTCCCGAGAAGGGAAGAGGCACTGGCAACCTTCATGTATGACACAGAAATGTTGCACCTCTTCCTCCCATACGAGTCCATTTGTTTACTATCCTTCTCAGGAGGCACCGAGGCTGAGGTGGAAGCGGAGTGGAATTTCATGGCTGCCAACGCGATGACCGAATCAGCTGGTGGATCAGTCCTGAGGAACAAGGGGTCCTCTGCTGGAGCCTTGTATTTTTGGGCGAATATGGATGGTACAGAACCCACAGTAGTCGCAGGAGTAAGAAAGGTGGTCATAGCCGGTTCCAGGAATCTAGGCACCAGAGGTAGCAACGGTCTGGGAGCTGTCCGGTGATGCAGGGTATCAACGATTACCGACGTGGGACCAGGGTATGCAGAGAGATGTTTTTTTGCCCCCCTACCCAGAACATCTGTAAATGTAGAGATGTCATCTATAGGTGACACCCGTGAAGGCGGTGTGGAGGAGAAGGTCGGAGAGTAGCCCCGGACCGTAGATCTTGTAGACGAAGACCATGTAGGCGATCTTGTGCTCCTTCTCTTATGGGGCCTGTCGTGATGGAGGCTGTGTCGACCCCTGGACCTAGACAGATAACTGGAAGACTATATTGGCCTGGCAGGAGATCTTGGCCTGGCAGGAGATCTTGGCCTCCTAGGGGGAAAATTCGAAGGTCTGGCCGGAGTACTTGTCCTTGGACCAGATGGCGAGTACGCGCGGGAGTAATCCGAGCCCGGACTACTGCGACCACCAGATACAGCACCTTGCGGACGGCGAGGAGACAAACTGCGGGATTTCCCCTCCTCAGATTTGGGGGATACTCCTGGAGAGATCTCCACAATATGCAGTCCAGGAGACGATGACCGGTCCCCTGACGATGCTCTGGACCCAGGATCAGACTGCCGCAGGAGACTCCGCAATACCTGTGACCTCTTCTCTCAACGTCGAGTGCTTCGACGTCGATGTCGGAGTGACCATCGGCGTTGAGTGAGGTCTTGACGTCGATCATCCATGACGATGAGGTGACAGACGGCGACCTTCGGCGTTGAGTTGGTGATCTCGACGTCGATCTGCTATGGCGCAGAGTCGGCGGCGATTTGCTGTGACGTCGTGTCGACGGCGATTAGCCATGACGTCGTGTCGACGGCGATCTTCCACAACGTCATGTTGACGGTGACCCTCCATGGCGCCGGATCGACATCGATCTCCTCGAAGTCGAGTGGTGGGATCTCGACCATCCTCTCGACAGTGGCACGCCAGCCGGCGGCGATATGTCAGCCGTCAGTACTCTTGACGCGGACCCCCTCGAGGGCGGCGCAGAGTGTCTCTACGTCAACGGAAGCCTCGACAACGAAGAAGACTTGGTCCTATCAGCAGCCACAGACTTAGAGCCTGAAGTGTGGTGCCTTGACGCCGACTTACTTGGATGCTGCGGAGACTCTCGATGTCGAGATGGTGTTCCTGAAGAGTGTCTGGGCCTCTGCGACGTCGACGGTGAATCTCTTCTCCCCTTCCTCTTCCTGGGGTCAGGAGAAGTGGAACATCGCAGTTTTTGGCCTTGCTTGCTGGAAGACTATGTCCTGGGGCCTCTATGGCCACCCACCTGATGACTCTTGTCCTTTTCCAGCATAGCATGGAGTTTTATCCGTTCTCTGCCGCACAAGGTTCGCCTGGAGAACTTCTGACAATGGTGGCACTGGTCAGGATTGTGTGTGGATGGAAGGCACACAATACACACCGAGTGTGGATCTGCCAGTGCCATTTTCTTGTCACAGGAAGGACACTTCCTGAATAAAGCTGGCATTCTGACTGGAAAAAATCAGTAGCAGAAGCCTTTAGAAAACAGAAAACATCTAATTTTCTGAAAAACTCTCTTCAAAAAACAGTTTTAGTCAAAAAACTGAAGAGCTCAAGCAGGATCCTCCCAGAAGAAGCCGGAAAAAAGAACTGACCTAACTGCCACCTGTGGGGCATCAAAAGCCTGCAATTACAGGTTTTTCTATGGCCATAAAGCATTGTTGTATGACAAATGTTTACTGCTCTCTTTCTTCCTTAGGGGTTGGGAGAGTATAGCTGCTACGATGCAAACACATGTAATCTCAGCATCTTTGCCATTTTGGAAATATTTCAGGCTGAATGTATATGTTTTCACATATGCACATATATGTATATATCCAAAGAACCGCCTTCGTAAAAAAAGACCAGAGCCTCCTCGGGTCCCCAACCGCTTCAGCCTCACAGTTCGGGGATCCATACAACGGGGGCAGAAAGACCATGCAAACCGCCCTGCATGAGGTGGAATACCTCACAACCGCCTGCTTCTCCCCAAACAACGAGGCGGGAAGGCCATCCGATCACTCGGAAAACAGAAACTGCCAATGACGTCCGGCCCCTTTGTGGAGCGGGGGCCTCTGTAACACGTTTCTGGCTGACGTGGAAAATGTCCAAAGAACCTCCTTCGCAAAAAAGAGAGCAGAGGCGTAGGGGAAAACCAAGGAAGCTATTTTTCTACAAGATGTGGCGAATGCATTTCGGCATATGTAAGCCTTCTTCAGTGCCCAAGTAATCGGGATGCTTTCCTTCGCGCTTGTGAATGTCCAGCCACCTATTTGAGAGTTCAAATAAGCTACGCCCCCAAAGATGTCAGCGCACCTGTTGCCGGTCCTCGGGTCTCCCGTGGACGGCAAAGCCCAGAATGCATTGTGAAGTTCCCAGGTAGGTTGCGCATGGGGGTAGTTCTGCTAAATGGTTGCGCAGGGTGTAGGATGCTGCACGAAGGTAAAACCATTTTTCCTGCTTGTGTAGAGGCAAATACAGCCTCCTCGAGTCCCCAACCACTTCAGCCTCACAGTTCGGGGATCTATACAACGGGGGCAGAAAGACAATGCAAGCCGCCCTGCATGAGGTCGAATACCTCACAACCGCCTGCTTCTCCCCAAACAACGAGGCCCAGGCCATCCGATCACTCAGAAAACAGAAACTCCAAAAAACAGAGAGCCAGTGATGTTCAGGCCACTTTGTGGAGCGGGGGCCTCTGTAACACGTCTCTGGCTGACATGGAAAGTGTCCAAAGAACCTCCTTCGCAAAAAAGAGAGCAGAGGCCACAGTAGAGGAAAACCAAGGAAGCTATTTATTTACAAGAACTGGCAAATGCATTTCGGCATATGTAAGCCTTCTTCAGCGCCCAAGTAATCAGGATGCTTTCCTTCGCGCTTGTGGTTTATGGTTATTTATTCCTCAACTCCACGGGTGGAATTACTTTTCCAGCACGATGTATCCGACCGGACAGGAGATCTAGATCATACCTTACCTCCAAATAATCTTTGATTGCATCTGGGACCTCAGGAAGACTTTTAGGCCATCCCTTGATGATGAAGTCTTATAGAACCTCTATGACTTTGTCTTTCTTCATGCTCTCATCCCATTCATCTTTTGTTAGTGAAGGGAGATGCATGGAAAAATGGGAACATCTAACAGTTCCTCACTATGATTGACCGAGAGGGGAGATGTGGATAGAGAGTCCGCAATCACATTCTCAGGACCTGGTAGGTATTCTACCTTAAAGCACAATTTTCTAGGCCCAGGACCAATTTGTTTATCCGTGGAGACATGTTTTGCGCATGTTTGGATCAAAACATGAAAGTTAACGGCTTGTGGTCAGTGCGTATGACAAATTTTATGCCACACAAGAAGAATTTAAAATGGTGCACTGCCCAGAAGCATGCCAAAGCTTCCCTCTCGATGACTGAGTAGTTCCGTTCTGAGGAACTGAGGGACCGGGATGCAAATGCTATAACTGTTTCTTCACCCTCTCCTTTTTGTGAGAGCATGGCTCCTAACCCTTTGCCAGATTCATCCGTAGTTAGTACAGTTTTTCTCCTAGGGTCAAATGTTCCTAAGGCCGGCAAATCCAAAATTAGTTGTTTTATTGTCTCAACCATTTTGTGTTGTTTCTCTTCGTATTCAAACACTTTGTTTTTCTTGAGTAGGTCACGTAATCCATCACATAAATCAGAAATTTCTTACGAACTTGGACAAATATTGGACATATATTCCACTAGTTCGAGAAATGATTTGAGTTCATCTTTGTTCAATATATACTGAGCATCTTTGACCGCTTGGATTAAGCTGTACTTGGGCCTAAATCCCTCTTTAGAAATGGTATGCCCTAAATAGTCAACTGATGTGACTTTGATCTTACATTTGTCAAGTTTCACTGTTAACCCTGCATCAGAGTCTCTTTGGCACACAGTGTTAACGGTGACGTCATGCTGTTCCTCCGTTGAACCGTACATCAGTATATCATCTTGGAAACAGAGTATTTTTGACTCCCTCGAGAATGTGTTGCATTATTTTTGGGAAAATGGATGCCGTTGAGGCAAGGCCAAACGGCATTCTCACAAGCGGAAGACGCCACGCGATGGAGCCGGCCGAAATCCACCTTTACATTTTCAACTGTACCGGGCTACCTTACCTGAGTGATTTTGATATCGAAAAAAAGTGCCTTTCATTTAATAAGAATAATAACACATGATGAAGTAGGGGAGATTTCCTTGAAGATACCCAGTATTTATTGGACTGGACGGAAGGATAAAATTTCTACATTTACATTGTAAGAAGAGTTCTCTTTATTTGCCCTGAAGAAGTCCGTGGAGGACGAAACGCGTTGGCTACAGTGCATTGTGAAGAATAAATAAAGATTGAACTTCAAAAATAACATAATTGATTCTGCTACTGAATGTTTTACTACTGTGACTTACAAGTTGTGGTTACTACTGTATATACTTTATGAAAGAGAGACTTGTGTGCTGGATCAATATGGACTTAAATGGCATTCTCACAAGCATATAGACCCCAAAAGGCGAGGAAAATGCCGTCAACGGTCTTGACTCAGGGTGAAGTTCTACTGGATGATAGACCATTGATAGATCAATGACGGGAAAAAACCATGCCTTCCCTATGGTGCTTAACATCTCGTTTATGTTAGGGAGAGGAAATCTCTCTACCCAGATATTTTCATTGAGACAGCAGCGGTCCACACAAAGGCGGATACCTTGTCCATTGGCCTTCGAAGCAAGAACTAATGGTGCTAGCCATTCTGAAGCTTCTATGGGTTGGATGACACCCTTCTCACATAATTTATCAAATTCAGTCTTGAGAGTTTCTCTAAGGCGAAGGGGGACGAGACGTGTTCTGTGCACCACAGGTTTCGCGCCCTGTCTAACCTTGATTTTGTGTTGGAAGTCTCCTAACTTACAAAGCTGATCAGTGAACAGGTTAGGAAACACATCCTGCAGGAGCCTGTTGCTGTTGGGAATGTCAACTAAAATACATTGTTATTTGTCATTGGGGTCCAAAATGATACCAAACTCTTTCTGATGTTGCCATCCCAGAAGATTCCCTCCACTCTCAACCACATACACTTTGCCCACCGTGGATCTTCCTTTAAAGTCTATTTCGCTATTTACCATGCCAACGAGTAATAGGGTCTCTGGTGTAACCTTCTGGCGAGATATCCAGAGGATTTAACATTGCTTTGCTACAACCCAGAGACATCTCGAAATCCTTAAGGTTTACTAACTTAAACGGGGAGCAAAAATCAGCATACATCTCTAATGGTTTGTTGTCAAAGAGTACCACACTCTTCGGGTAATTTGGTTTGGAGCATGCATCACTGTATTTTAATTGAAATACAAAATTAGCCCGTGGTTCCTCGTTGACATGGACCACGTTGACTGTACTACTTACTCCATCTCTGCACACTCTAGCTAGGTGCACTCTCCTATTAAATTTTTTACACAAGACACCTCGAGCTGTATAACAGGGGCTGTTGGCTAAATGGTTGCTGCTACCGCACCTCAAACATTTTAAACCGTGGGCTTCTTTGGTAGGCTTAGTGGTTGGTACTTCTTTAGTGCCCACTTTGTTAGATACTTTGAGTACTTCACTGTTAGGGGCCTCAACTTGTACAGAAGCCACTATTTCTTCAACTTTCATTTAACACACTTAGCAGTATGTTCAATAGACTGCTATAGAAATGGCGTCTCCAAGTGTGGGGTTTTTAGCAAGTAGTTTGTCTTGAACCCTGCTGTTGTTCGTGCACATGACGAATTGGTCTCTTATAAGGGAGTCATTGAGATCCCCGAACTCGCATATCTGTGTGAGTCCTCTCAAAGCTGCAATATAATTATTAATCTATTCGTTTTTCCCCTTGTACTCTGCTAAAGAATTTGTGGTTTTCAAGCACCACATTGACCTTGTCCCCAAAGTGTGTCTCTAACTTCATAAGTATGATGTCGTAGGCATCTAAATCGTCATCATCCACCTCAGGTTCAGGTAGAGTTTCTTAAACTTTGAGTCAGTGAACGCCTAAGTTATGTTGTTTGCGCAACGCTGAAAATTTCACTCCCCCATTTCAATCAGGTACGATTCGAATAATTTAGTCCAGTCCTTCCAGTAAATTTCAGGATCTCCACATTCATTCAGGAAGGACGGTGGTTGGTTAATACCTGGAGTGCCCATGGTGGGATTGATGGGAAGTATGGTATGTAAGGGGGGAAAGAAACGTCTCGGAGGTATAAAATGCCCCCAGGAAATAGCCTAAAGTTGTACTGTAATACCAGGACGAGAGTGGATGCAGTAGGGTGCCCTGGTGAGATACTAACACTCCAAGAATACAAAAGGCGGAGTCCTCAATCAATGACACTGGGAGGGTTGGACTATGATGAGAAAGGTGTGTGTGTGTGTCAGAGTATGACACACAATGAAGTGACTCTCACAGAGACCCCAAGGAGTACAAAACGTATTGGGGCTTGAATGAGGAATATCCTGAATGACACGAAGATAGTGAGCGTGTCACAGTGTAAGTCAAAGCCGGGATGATACAAAGGCATAATAATATTCAAAAAAGGGTGATCAATTGATCAATAGGGCACTCTTTACCACTTACCAAAGTGGAAGGTCCAGTATCAGCTAGTGCCCTCGACAAGCATAGGTAAACAAAGTGGGTTGCTGAACCGTTCCTGAATGAGGGAATTGTGTGTATTTGGCATGACCGGGGTGTAAATATGACACCCTTGGGCATTCATTTTGTTGGATGTATTTGCCTCACACACCCAAGTGGGTGTCATGCTTCATCATTGGCGTTACTCCTCGTCGGGGAGGCGGTGCAATCCCCGATGGGCTCACCTCAAAGAGGGGCTCTTTGGCGGAGATCTTTTAAATCCAACTGCCTTATGGTGAAGTGCGGGTATGTGGGTGATAGAGCAGATAGCCTAGGAAGTGATTTAAAATGTAGTAGGGAGTACCGAAAACTCCTTTATTCTGGGGGTCTCCCGCTACGATTAAAAACGTGAATCTAACTCGCTAGGTGCCAACCAATTAGGTATATTGGCCCTGGATGAGATTAGAAGGGGAATTGGTCAACATGTTTCTCGCATCAGGATATTGCCCGCGATTCATCAGGACCTATCAAGTATAGAAAATATAGAAATTACATTCATTCAACAACATGCTAGTGTCATGTGTAAAATACCAATATTATGGGTGTTGGTTACCTCTGTAGTATTGTCCTATGCCTAAAGGTCAGGAAATATATGCCACATGAGTGTTCGGCGGTTTTGAACATCAGGGAAGAACCTTCAGGTATGGCTCTAGCTTCCTGTGTTCTTGCGGATTGACCTACCCATCGCCGCCGAGCTCGGATAGAAAGCTCCGAGCTCGGCGGATACTTAAGAGGTTGTGTGCGAAGGGGGTTATAAAAATCACAAGGGGCCAGATGAAGTGTTAAATTTGTGAGGAAAGTACTGTCTGGATCGATTGTATGGGTTACAGAAGGGACATGTCGGGAGGGCACTGTATGCGAATGTGGCACAATAGTGGGATAGCAGTGAACGGTCTGTGCAACTTGGAGACGTGGGTTTGAGTCAGTGTGGCAGTGGTAGCTTGGAGGATTAGTGCTTATATAGGTGAGTGTGGCATGGGTGGTTCTAAAGGTTTAGCTCATTTGTAAAGGCACAGAACGGATGGGCGTTGGCCTTTGGCTGATGTTGAGTGAGTTTCTTAGTGAGGGGTTGATGTAGGTTGGAAATGAAGCATGTGAGAAGCTTCTATGAGTAAAAAGGAAGTTTGTCTCCATTGCTATTGTTTTTGATAAGGGAAATGCTTGCTAGACTCCTCAAACCAGAGACATTATGAAGTGTAAATGAGCGTACATCAGTTTACATAAAAGGCATATGAAGGGTTTATAGTAGAAGGGATTGGTGTAGGGTGAAATAGTAATTGAGTTGTGCCATTGTTGGTAACCCTGCGGTGTTCAGGCTTTGGTCAACAAGAGCAGTTTTTCTTGGTTTTATTTTTTTAAATAACTTGATAAACCACTACATACTACTGGTTACCTCCTCAGCAAATGGATCGCAGTGGCCTACCTCGATGAAATGCACTGTGGCTTGTTTCACTCACGGAGTGTAGTCAACTTCCTTAGATAGCGTGTTGGACTGTGCGGACCATTAACCACAAGCGGAGCTCCAGGATGTTGTTACTTTTAGTCTGTTGTACTCGCGTCGATGAGTTTGCAAACTAAAGTACACTCTGGCCAGATTGTGGCTCTGAGCACCCTACTAGGAAGGAGCACAGAGCATTCGAAATTCGTTCTGAATGATATCTGCTGGGCCCTCCTGCGGGTGCCATTTATGGAGGCCCGCACTTGTCCGATAATACATTATCTTGGCCGTGGTAGGAGTGATGCAGGCCTTTCCCAGAGCAGAGATGAACAGCGACCACTGCTCCCGACTGTACTCTGCTTAAGTCCACTAGTTTTATAGGTTCTCTTCTGAACTACCTTCGGCGCCCAGACAGCCGCTTCTGAAACAAGCGCAGTGCGCTCGCACTGCGAGGAATGAGAGGTATGCAGCTGGCACCTGGCCGTGCAGCTGCTCGCTCCTGAGGGCAGGGGAGAAAGAAGGCGGGACATGCACCTGCCTTTGGCCAATTGTGCGCTGTTTTTCTTAGAAAGACGCACGCAAAGGCCAATAGTGTGTGCTCGGAGTTAAAAGCCCTTACTAGAAGCCTTGCAGAGCAGCGCATGTGCGCTGGCTCAGTCGAGACCTACAAAGGGCACTTTCCTACAATAAGGTACTTCGTCAAATACAAATATGAGGTATTTTTGTGTTTTTGGTTCATAGGCGTGTGTAGAGAAGCACCCTATAGATCTAGGGTGGTCATTTAATCCCCTTTCTTTAGGAGTGGAGTTACTCATTGGAGTGGTGTCATCATAAATTGTGTACAAATTAATCTGTTTAGGAATCCGAGATCTAGGATGGATCTCATAGTTAGATCTTGTTTTGGGACCAGGAAATAAGGTGAATGGTTTCCTGTGCTTGCTTCCCTTGTTGGCACCCTTTCTAAGAACCTCTTTTGTAAAAGTTATTTGACCTACTTGCTGAGCTGTATGATCTCTGACTCAAAACCTTTTTGGGATTTTGGTTGGGGGGGGGGGGGGGGGGGGGGGGGGGGTATGTGTGATGTTTCTTTGCGTAGTTCTATGCAGTATCCTTGACGCAATATGCCCTGCAGTCTTATCTCTGTGATCTTTCGGTTAACAAAGATAGCAGACCTCGTTGGGGTTTCTACGAGTGAATTTGGGGTGGCAGTTGGACCAGAATTCAAAAGGGGAGTTTACCATGAACCCTACCTGCGTTCATTCTCCGACCACATGGATGCTACAGGCGAAACCCCCTGTCAGAAGAAAAGAGAAGCATCCTCCTTCTCTCATCAGTCTTCTTGCATTCTTCGGCGGTTCGGTCAATTTTCCTTAAAAACTTCGATTTTTCAAAAAGCTTTAGGAGCTCTTTCTGCTTCCAGACTCAAAGTCGGGCTAAAGAATCTGAAGATGGCGACTACTCGCATGAACGTCTGGGGCACCATCTGTCTTCACACATGGGATGCATCCAGCCATCCTTTACACATCGATCATTACGTGGTGCTCTGCATATACCGAGAGCCATATCCTGAGACCACTATCCTTCTTTAAGAATATCGAAGCTGAAGCATCATCCGAACTCTGACTCTCGACCCTCTGTAAATCGCAATGTTTAGATTAGAAGATTTCTCCGCTATTTCATAACATATCATTGCTTGAATCGTCCGTCTCCGTATTAAGACCTACCTAAATAGAATCTGTCTGAGCATACACGGGATACACATTGAGCTCGTCTTTGAGCAGTTAGTATCTCTACCCGTGTCGCTCATATCATTGCTTGTGGCTGCAATTACGCTACAGACAACGAACTGATTTTACGATCTTACCACTATTAGCACACCCAGTTATGGCTTTGACCATCGCGTCCAGTCTTATTTTACATTAGCTTCATCAGGATAATCAGCGGGTTGACAATTGGTAGCCCTTTCACGATCTTTTGCTTTCTCGTTGAATGGTTTGGATACATCTTTGTCTTGCAATAGACGGTCACCTGAGGAAGGCTATTTGGCCGAAACGCGCGTTGTGAACTACCCTACCGCATTGCCTCCATCATCTGCCATGTCTAATGTTAACTGTCTGTCTGTCATGTGTTTTTAAACCTTTTTTTTTTTTTTTTTCTTAAACAATTTTTATTGTAGTCATACCTGTATAGGCCCTTGCACAAAAAAGCAGCATCATAAAATTGAGCAGGTATACAATATGATTTGTTGTTCCGTACACAGCCGTCGTGCCCACAACCCGGGGGTTGGGCGGCGATGATGTCTCTGCTCTTCCACGCCTGACGTTAAAGATAAAGGAGTAGTTGGTGTCCGGATTGTGTGCATGACTACTTTTACAGTTCTACTCAACTATGCGCTAAACCCCAACTCCCATCCCCTGCGCAAAACCTAAAACTCCCCCCCCCCCTGTCCCGCCCCACCCACCACCACCCGTCTAAGGCCCTTGCAGCGACCATTCCTCCATTCCTGAAGTACTGGTGTCGTCCCCCCTGCATATCTGCTGCTCCTAGGGCATTAGCTTGCCTCTTCCGCCCTACCTGCCTCGGGGGCCTCCTCCTCCTCGTCAGCCTCGCTATCCCTGAGTGCCTGTACCATTACTTCCCATGAGGTCGCAGTGTCAGCCGCTGTCTGGCTAGGGGTCCTGCGCGCAAGCTGGTACCTGTGTGTGCTGTCAGCCGTCGCCCATTTTAGAAATTCCTGCCGCCACCTCCGTGGAGTTGGTCCCACCCTCGCCTTCCAGTTCCTAGTGATCTCCCTCTTAGCCACCATCAACCCCATATCAATAAACTTGCTCGTGAGTTTGTTTTTGGGGGTATGGGGAAACCAGTGTAAGAGACATTCCGCTGGTCCATAGTCTATGGCCCTTTCAGTCACCTCGTTCAACACATCCCCAATGTCCTGCCAATAATCCCGTAGGGCCGGGCACGCCCACAGCATGTGCACTAATTCGGCCCCCTCTTCCGGGCACCGGGGACAGGTCGCTGTTACCGCGCCAAAATACCGTCTGATCCTTCCTGGGGTCATGTACGCCCTATGCAGTACATAGTAGTGGATTAGTTGAAATCTAGCGTTTCTCGTGCTGTTGCGAGCCCTACGGATAAGCTGTGCCCACGTTGTGTCAGGTATGTCTTTACCCAGGTCCGCCTCCCACTTGGCTTTCAGGGATGTAAGAGGAGGGATATTCTCTCTAACCATTCGATTGTAAAGGCACGTTACCGCCTTGATCGTGCCCGCCGACATCATGGTATACTGGCATGCTGCTGCCGTCTCGGGTTCCTCCAGTCCTGTGCCCCAGTGGGCCTGCACTGCCCTGGTTACCGCCGCATGAAGTAAAAATCCCCCTCTTGGGATGTCGAAGCGCTCCATTAACTCCTGGAACGGGAGTAGCGTGCCATTCTCATAAAGGTCCCCAACCACCTGTACCCCCGCTTCCTCCCACCCTTGCAGATGCGACCAGTCGCCGCCATGCGGTAAGGCTGTTAGCATGCCCAGAGGGATCTCTGGTGCATATGGGCGCCGAATTCCCGCCCTCCTCTGTGCCCGGTTCCAGCATTGACGGTACGTGCGTTGTTCCAGCGACAAATCCCGACTGTCTAGCCGTTGATGGAGGGTAATATACGCCAGGACCTGTCTGGGCCTCCCCCGCAAGCTTTCGTCTTCTGGGCCCCGAAACACTCTCGCCACCTCCTGCGTGAAGATCTGTAGTTGGGCCGCTAGATAATAAAGCTGAAAGTCCGGCACCGCCAGACCCCCCTCATCTTTCGGGCGAGAAAGTGTGGCCAGCGCCACTCTGCACCTTCCCGCTCCCCAAATGAACGTCGTAATCAGAGATTTAAGCTGCCTAAAGAAGGAGCTAGGTATCCAGATTGGGAGCGTCCGAAAGTAATACAATAATCTTGGCAGGGCAACCATCTTCAGCAAGGAGATCCGGCCTGCCACCGAGAGCGGCAACGTGGCCCAGAAGGCCATGCAGCCCTTTAGTCCTCGCACGCACCGCCCCAGGTTGCCCTCAAGCAAGTCATCCGCCTTATGGTAAATATGGACCCCCAGGTATTTAATACAGGCAGGTTCCCAGGCCGCCTCCGATCGGTGTTGCGGCTGAGCAGCGCCCTCCAGTAGCGGGAACAAACTCGTCTTGGGCCAGTTAACCCTCAGGCCCGACATCACGCCGAAGCTCTCTAGCAGCGCTTCCGCTCCCTGCAAGTCCTCAACACCGTCGTGGAGGAATAGCAGTAAATCATCGGCATATAGCGAGATGAAATGCTGCCCGTCTCGGGCCCGCACCCCGTGGAAGTGCCGCCCCGTCCGGGCCTCAGCCGCCAGCGGCTCTATAGCCAATGCAAATAGAAGCGGCGAGAGGGAGCAGCCCTGCCGAGTGCCTCGTTCTACCGGATAGCGGAGGGACACCGTCGATCCCACCCTCACTCTTGCTATCGCCTCCGCATAGAGGACCTTCGTCCAATGAATATAGCCAGCTCCCAGACCAAATCGCTCCATTACAGCATAGAGGTAGTCCCACTCTAGACTGTCGAAGGCTTTTTCAATGTCGACCGAGAGAACCAGTTCCGTTCCAGCCCCGCCGTCCAACTCGTCCATGAGGCGGACAAGCCTTCTGATATTTATTGTGGTGTTGCGCGTTGGTATAAAACCGTTCTGGTCTTCGTGCACGAGTCCCGTCATGTGAGGCAGGAGCCTCGCCGCCAGTATGGAGCTCAGGATCTTGTAATCTGCGGTGAGCATAGAGAGCGGCCGGTAAGACGCGGGGTCGCTACTCTCTCTGCCGGGCTTCAGCAGTGGTACCACTAATGCCTCCCGCATTGACTGCTACTCTCTCTGCCGGGCTTCAGCAGTGGTACCACTAATGCCTCCCGCATTGACTGCGGTAGTCGGCCCGCTGCCTTGGCCTCTTTATAAACGGTCAGGAGTCGCGGCGCCAGAACGTCTAGATATTTACTATAGAACTCTATGGGGAGCCCATCTATCCCCGGCGATTTGTTCCGTGCCATGCGCCGCACCGCCGACCTGATCTCCCCCAGTTCAATGTCCGATCCCAGGTCTTTCGCCTGCTCTGCCTCCAGCCGATGTATGGGTAAACCGCTCAAAAAGGGCTCAGCCAGCCCAGTCCGATCTCCCGGGGCACTCTTGTACAGGCCCTCGTAATATTTCTGGAAGCCGTCAACTATACCCAGCTGAGTTTGTTGCACCACGCCCGATGTATCCCTCAGTTGAAGTATGGGAGAGCATCGCCTAGTGGGGTTCGAAAGCCACGCCAGGAGGGTGCCCGCCTTATCGCCGTCTACATGGGAGCGCAGCACATATCGCTTATAGTCAAAGGCTCGGAGCCTCTCTACTTCAATGGCTACCGCTTCCCTAGCCGAGCAAAGCGTCTCTTGGAGTTCCGGGTGTCCGGGCCGCTCCCTTTCCGCCTCCCTCAGCTTGGCATCCGCCTTAACCAAATCGCCCAACAACACTTTCCGCACGCCTATATAATCCTTGATACAGATACCCCTCACCACTACCTTAAAGGCGTCCCATTCCGTCGCCCTAGAGGTCGCCGTTCCTTCATTCTCCGCGAAATATAAAGCCACCCCCTCCGCCAGGGCCGCCCCGAATAGGGGGTCTTCCAGTGTCTCAGGTCATAGTTTCCAGATCGGGACCCTGGGCTTCTCCGCTACCCACGCTAGCCGGATCAGGAGTGGATTATGGTCTGAGATCGTTCTCGACAGGTACTCCGATCCAGTAACATACGGCAGCACCCCCCGAGAACATAGTATCGTATCTAATCGAACATGCAAATCATGTAGCCCGGAGAAAAATGAGTAATCCCGGTCAGTCGGGTGTTGCCCTCTCCAGACATCCGTCAGTTCCCAGCTCTCCTGCCACTCCCTTCTACCTCTAGACAGCCTGTGCACCGGGGAATCGTGTAGTGGGGGGTGGGACCTATCCAATGAGGGGTCTGCAATGGAATTAAAGTCGCCCCCCAGCAGGACCGGGCCCGCCAGGGAGTGAGCCAGCGTCCCTGACAGTGTCGCGAGGAAAGCCAGCTGGTCCGTATTCGGGGCATATATACTAGCTAATAAAACATCTCTACCTTCTAGCTTCCCCTCCACTACCACATACCTCCCTTCCTGGTCCACCCATTGGCGCGTGAGCTGGAAAGGTGTGCCTGCCCTAATCCAAATTAGTACTCCTCTAGCATAGGCCGAGTAGCTGGTGTGAAAAACCTGTCCTCGCCACCTCCTCTGTAGCGCCGCCCCCTCCTGTTGTGTGAGATGCGTCTCCTGCAGCATTGCAATATGCACTCCTCTTCGCACTAAATAGGCATGCACTTTATGTCTGCACTGCATAGTATGTAGGCCCCGCACATTCCAGGTAATACAGTTCAGACTTTTCACATTAGCCATTGTCCCAGTGATCCGGTTGAAACACTCCCTCCAGTTCCTGCCCTCCGACGGTGGTGGTGCCCCCCCTGAACAAAACAAAACTTCCCAACTGTCCTAACCATGGCATACCCAGGGTCAATAACTTCAAAAAGAGTAAACAATCCCCAACTGTGGAGCCCCCCCCCTCCCCCAGAACAGGCCCCAATATCGAGATATCAGTCCCCATCCAAACTCCCACGCCTGATTGACCCAGGTCTCAACTATACACAGCCGTAGCTGTGGGTGCCTTAAGGGCCTATGGAGCGCGGCCTCGTCCAGAGGGGGGCTGCGCTGCCCATCTCCCCGCTCCCTCCCCAATTCCCCATGACCTCCCGGTGTGTCCCAACCTCTGCTAGGTATGTAGGCACGGGTTCCCCTCCCAGCTACCCAAACATTACCCACTGTCCTCTGCCAGCAGTTCAGATATTCAGGATCTCATCCGCCGTTTGCGGCGTCACCAGCGGCCCTTCAGTCCGATGAATCCCAGAGAGATCCGACTCCGAGCCTTAGGCCGAGACATGAGTGTCCGAGTCCGTGGCCCCCTTAGAGCCGGGGCCCCCCGCTCGCCCCAGCTTCCCCACTTCCAATAACGCAGCCTGCCGTTCTGCTTCAGTCTGGGAGGCCGTCGGCCCAAGCTTCCCCTGCCTTCGTTTCCTCAGCCTCTTCAATTTCCGCAGCCGTGTTGGCGAGCGCTCCTGCTCCTTTTCCCGCTCCTCTTGTGCCCTGGCACCGTCAGTTCCAGCCTTGTATGTCTCCCACCAGTCCCAGGCGTCCGCTGACGTGCTAAAGAAGATCGCCTTGTCGTCCACCACCACTCGTAGCCTGGCTGGGAAAAGCAAGGAGTAGGCAATTCCTTCAGTCCGCAGTTCCTTTTTGATTTTAAGAAAGGAGGCCCGCTGCTTCTGCGTCTCGAAGGTAAAATCTGGGAAAAGTGTGACCTTGCTGTTCGCAATCTGGAAGGGGCCATCCTCCCGGGCTTTTCACAGGAGCAGATCTCCGTCCTTGTGGTGAAGCAACTTGGCTATGATCGGTCTGGGCGGGAGCCCGGGCTTGGGAGGCCCTGAGGGGACTCTGTGAGCACGCTCCAGAGTGAAAAATGGCGAAAGCCCTTCCGGCGCCACCACTGTTTTCAGCCATTCCTCCATGTAGGCAATCATGTCCCTCGTCCCCTCCGTCTCCGGCACGCCTACGATCCGCACATTACTGCGCCGGCTCCTATTTTCTGCGTCCTCCGCACGCCTTTCCAGGGTGCGTATGCGGTCCAGGGCCTCCGTTAGCTTACCCTCCATCACCTTGTGAGCTGGTGCCAGGTCTTTGATCACCGTTTCAGCATCCTTGACCCTGTCCTTCAGTTTGTCGTGGTCCGCTCGGAGCAAGCCCAGCCCCGACGCCACCTGCGCTATATCGTTGTGGAGCGCGTCTCGAGTGGCCGTTATGGCGTCCAATATCCGATCCTGCAATCGCTGCAGGTCCGTCTGCTCAGTGGGGCCCCCCTCCGCCACATCAGACGACGCCGCCTCCTCCGCCTTGGTTCTCGGCTTCCCCATTGTAGCCGGCCTCGCCGCTCACGTCCTTCCCGATGGCTTGCTTCCCCCGGGCCTCAGCCACGTGTCCAGCCCCTGTGCGCTATGGAGTCTCGTCGCACAGATACCGCTCATCAGAAGCAGCGCCTGCCGTGGTGCGCGCCCCCCGGGATCAGCGGCAGTCTGGCCTTAGCCGCCTGGGTTAATGTTTCTGGCTCGTCGCACCACAGGGAGCCTGGCACCGCCGAGGTCCCTCCGCTGTCCTATGGGCCTCTCCACTTCGTCCCCACAATCAGCTCAGGCCTCCGCGGCGGGGGCGAGGGGGGTGGGCCCGGAGATAAAATGCGCCGTGTTCTGTCCCCCCGTAGTCCACCGCTCAGATCGGCCCCCGCTCACCTGCTGGCATGTCCGGGGCCCAGGGCTGGGTTGCTGTTCGTCGTTCCGCCCCCTGGCAATGGAGGCTGCCTGCTAGCTCCGCCTGCAATGGTGCACCCGGGCGGCCTCCTCTTTCAGCGTCCGCGGCCGCCGCGCACCGCAGCCGGGGGCCAAAGAGTGTCTACCGCTGTGGGGGGTATCGCCGCTGGAAACGTCCGAGCCGGCGGCCGCGCTCCTTCCGAGTGTTCCGGCAGTGCGATCCGCTGTCTAGCCCTCGGTCTTCCAGGGCTCCGCCGCGGCAGCCATCTTGCGCGCTGCTCCCCTTTTCTCCGCTCCGGCGGCCGTTGCGATCGGCGGCCGTTCTCAACTCAGCAGTACCGCCAGCAGCACAAAACTTGCCCCGCCAGTCACCACCGTGTCCTCGTTCGGCGGCGGGGCACACACGGGTTCCCCGGCTCTTTTGACAGGATTATCGTGGGGAAGAGGCACGGAGCTCTGGGCTCACGCCGCCATCACCCTCGGAGCTCAAGCCACGCCCCCTGTTTTTAAACCTTTATGTATATGAATTGCAAATTAGCTTTTTTGGAAATGAGTACACAAATGAAAAAAGACAAAAAAGTGTTATAAAAAGATAAAATATTTATACTATTCTTGAATAATAAATTGAATAATTCACTAACTACATGAGTGGTGAGTCTACATACTGTTGGATGCTATTACCATAATATCTATTTGTGGTTCTTTATATATATATTAATATTGTTTGGTAGTTTTTTAATTCTCTACTTGGCTATAGACCTTTCTCAAATTCACACATGGGATGGACATACCACCAAATGGTGGAGACAACGTCCACAGTCGAATGACAAAAAAAAAGTAGAATTTCGGACTAACCACTAGATGGATGAATAATGCACAGCATGTGAATCCAGAAAGGTTTCATGCTGGAAAAAGTATGTCTGTCTTTAGACCTGAGGGGTTGGGATAGATAATTTGTTAGTATGCTGCAAAAACCTTAGATACAAAAAATAGGAAGCCTTTAGATCAAAGTTAAGTGTCAAACAGATACATATTTATATTAAACATAGATCTGCAAAAGACAATGTCTTGCAAAGGAGTATTAATGCCATTTGAAAGAGTGTCTGCAAAAAGAGGTCATAGTTAGACGTGACCCAACAGAAAACTTCTGAAATGTCTGTTGATAATGATTTGATCAAGTTGAAGTAATTCACAGTATACTAAGGAATACTAATATGGCTGGCAGGGAGATGGATCTTGAAAAAGGACATCTAACTTCATGTGCAACTGACTAGGACTGGCTGTTGAAAGTCTGGAGATGGAGTGTTCAAATTTGTAGAGTTGGCATTAACTTACAAAGTAGGAGCAGCAATGGTGGGAGAGCGGCTCTTGGAAGAAGTACATACATTTAATGTGGGGAAGGTGCAAGAATTGGCAGAGATGCTCCATCTTAATAAGGATGAAAATAACAGTACCTCCAAGAGTAGGATTAAAAGAACAGTTTTTCCAAGAGTAAAGTGTGTGTGAGTTGAACGTTAGAAGAGGATGAACAGCTGCAAGTGATGTTAATGAAGATAAAAAGAGGAAAGTGATATTGTGAAAAGTATTTATAATAACACTAACTTGATTGTGCATGCACTTTATTTTTCTGAGGCGCAACAGGCTTCTATGCTTGAAAGAGTGTAGAATGGTCAAATCACTCAAAAAAACGAGATTTGCAAAGGAAGATTGTGGCCTGATACAGAGAGTGGCTGTAAAAATTCAAGATGGCTTCCTTTGTGTACTTAGGGGCATGAGCCTCGCTCCACTGATGCTTGGGCCATGTACTGATTAGAAAACAGGTATTGGTCAGGGTGTAGGTTTAGTGGAAAGAGGCGAGGTCAGATATTTTGGATGCTGAATAGGTGGAACGAGCAATGAACATGAGGAAAGATGGTGCATCTGAAGCAAATTCAGAAGTTTTCAGTATCTGGTGGTGGGGCGAAGACTTGCAGAGAAAATGATAAGGAAGACGGCAAATAAAAGGCAAACATCTAAAATGGGAACTAGATTATGTGTTTTGAAGAAACCAACAATAAAAAGCTACCATTCTTTCTTGTGATACACTGCCCTTTGACAATTTGAGCTTTGCCTCCACATTTTATAAAGGCAGCCTTGGGAATTCACTGCCTTTTTGATAAAAAAAAAAGAAAATCATATCAATGGTGCCCCTAATCACACTCGCTTCACATTTAATAAAAACAACCAATGGCTCTGAGTAATCTGCTCTTCATCGATATCTGCTTCTTGCACCTGGCTTAGTACATTTATAAAAGTGATAGCTAGCCTCATATTCTCGTCCCATTTTTTATGCATCTGTACACAAATTGTATTTTCAAGTCTCTTCCCACAAGACAAGTGATGCAATGTAGTCACTGTTGGAGTCACCTTTCTTCATCTGTCGTTTCTCTTTGCAAAACATTTGGTCCACCTGATTTGGTAATCATTGATCTGCGCTGAGCTCCACAATGTTTCTCTGTCCTACCTTGCTGAATGGCATATGTGGATTGATAGTAGTGGAAGAGAGGCCCTTGCCTCAACTGGAACCGACAACTGTGACTTATATGAACTCAGACATAAATGGGCATGTATATCCGAACTTGCCAAACCTTCATGAGACGATGGATATTCAGGAGTTTGATGCGCAGGATCACGCACAAACGTTCTGGAGCAGCGTATGACTGAAAGACTACTAGTCAACACAAATGGTTGCACTACCTCAAAAGTCAATTGCTGCATTCTAGAACACAGAACAAAAGGTACAGGGACATCCCAGACCTAAAGGGATAAAGTTCCTCTCTTCACCAATAAAGATGATATGAAGATTCATTAGGGTCATATGGTCAAAGAGGAAGGACACCAGTTGGCACCAGAAGTTCGGAACAAAGAAAAGAATTCTATAGAGATAAAAATTAGTCACACTACCAGGTTACTGCTTGAAAGTAGTGGAGGTAGGAGACTAACAACACACTTGTAATAAGTCATGCTATATGAAGAATGAAAAGATAATTTGGCTTCGCTGGGGCAGTACATAAACAAAATACTTAAAGCTGAGATTTGTAGATGACAGTAAAAAACCAAAAGAGGAGGGCCGGAGCTGCAGGATATCAGGGTGAGATATCAAATAACTTATGCGGTTGCAACAATGTCCAGCCAGTACCACAATCAGATTGAGAGCAAGGTGGAAAGACCAGACAACATTACAAGAGCTGCTGCATGAAAAGTACTGGGCATCTCAGAGATGGAAAGCATGGCAGAACTGATGGACCACAAATATTTTTAATGAAATATTAGACTGATTAAAACAGATAAGACTATTTCAGACCATAGGAGAGAAGGACATGGCGGAGGTTGACTGAGCACTGTTGGGCACGACTCAAAATCCAAATCTGAGGTAAGAAAATCTTTTAATGGCAGTTTAGAAAGTGATCAAGCTGGCTGGGAGATGCACAGCCCTTTTTCCAGATAACTGTCTGGACGATATAAAGAAAAGAGGGACCAGCAGGATATCTAGAAAGAGCTGATGAGCCTAAAGTCACCTCTTTGCTCTGAAAGACAGTAAAACGTAGCTCTAGACAGTGAAACATAGGTCTATATATTTTGAAGGGACTGATGTTTGAGTGAATACGCTTGTGTAGCTGAGGTTTATTACCCCTATCTCTTTATATGGTGTAATGTTTAAGAGTACTTTTCTATGCTTAAATGGCGGAGTAGTGGTTGGCTTTACATGTTAACATTTTTTTACAGAAAAAAAAATTGTTGATTACTGTTGTTGAGGCAGCTGGAATTGTTTCTAGTGACTGTCTCCAGAACCGAATGACACTCCAGGTATGTCCTTTAAAACTGCACACAATACTCCAAATGAAATATTATTAGAATTATTTTATAAAAGCTGTGGAAGGTAGTTTCTCTGACCTAGAAGCAAGAATTTGTGGATTGTAAATCAGCTTCATGAAAGAAGGGAAAAAAGGTTAGTGAAGTATCTATTTCTAAACTGCACTACATGGGAAATACAAAACACATAGTGGCTTACTTCGGAGGTATCTTCACTGCTCTTGACCCACAATGCATGCTTTATGTATAAACACTTTTAGTAAAAATGACTTGCCATTTATACTCTCCCAAAATGTAAACCTCTCCATAGGAAGCTTTATTTACAAGCTAAGTGCTTTCAGACAGACATCAAGGCTATTACTCAAGAGGAATAGTCAACAAGTGATGCTCTATGTTCAGATCAATAGTCTTGGAATGGAATAGAAGGAGTGTTTAAGAAAATTCACATGCATATTTCCAGTAATGGGTGCAAAGGAACATGTAAATAGCAGAGTAAGGTTTAAATCAATGTTTTGTTTGAGTCTCTATTAAAGATGTTCCTTCTGCCAATAAATTTATATAAAATAATGCTTTGCCCAAATGCAATTGCTTCTCTTACAGCAATCTGTTGTCTCCATCAGGTATTACCAACATCAGAGTACGCTGGACAGACTAACACAAACTGAAAAAATCACCCTTAAGAGAGTTGGCATTTTAAAGAAGAGTTAACAGAGGTCATGTAAATTAAAATGTGTTGTAAAGCAGCATTTGAATGGCTTTAAGGCAGCATAGGAACACTACCATGTAGTGATATGATAACATAAAAAGCAAAACTTACGTTGTGTGCTAAATTCTACAAGAATCCGTGCATCTGCAATGGGAAAGTCAGAACTGTACTGCATTTTCTCGCTCTCTTGCAACATTTCTGCCTTTCTGCGCAGGGGTTGCGCAGATCCTGCGATCCCTGGAAGGCAGGCACACCGCACGTTTACAGTTTGCTCAACTATTATTATTCACAAAGCGCAAGTGTGATGCAATCAAGAAGAAAATGGTGACAAATTTCCCTTTTTCAACTCTGCCCACTTCAACATTGAGGTGTGGTTAGGAAGATGGGAGGGCAAGGTGGAAGCATTGCATGACACCATATAAAAATTATTATAATGATAAAGTTACATAGTTGGACTTCAAAACTGGTGGCATGCTCCTCAAAACATTTGAAAAATCTCAAGTTTCAACTGCCCACAACCCACTGTATTGGGAGACTTATAAACTGCTTTGCTGGGGTAGTTTGTAAATGGCAGAGGAGAACTACAGGCAAATATTTTTCCCACTATACCAGACCACCTGAATCACTATATTTTGGGAATGAATAGAGGCAATGGGTGGAAGGCACCAGAAGGATACTTTTTTAGTGGGTTTCAAAATCTATTTAAGGAAGGCCCAGAATAAGGTAGGACTTGGGCTGATTTGAGTGTGGGAAAAATATCACTGAAGTTCCCCTTTAAGTTTTTCTTCACAATCATACTTAACCCACAAAATATCCTTTATGTCAATATAGAAGCGCAAAGCAGATTGCATCAGCCTAAAGGGGGCACTGGTGACTGGGGTAGAGCTTATGATGGTAAAAATATAAGAATCAGTTTAGATCCAAATAATTTTATCTGACCAGGATTTTGAGAATTATTTTCAGGAGTCCAGGGAGGGATTCCTTGGGAGTCCTTAAATCAATCAGAAAAGCTTTATTCGACCATGAAAATGACCGCCATAAAAGCACAGAAAATTATAAAAGTCCTTAAATGCAAACTTTTGGCTAGCAGAGTTTACCAATTAGTTTCTCTGTTCAACGTGGTCTCATTTCTGGCGTAAATTGGTGGCTAATACATGTACATCTGTGTGTCCTAGTGGCATTCTGTGGAAACCAAACCAAGTGTCTCAGCTGTACAGTCTCTTTCCATTTAAATCTTGCCAGCCAACTACAGGCTACAGGGAATTCCAATACAATAGGAGCGGTTGTCTTGGAATTATTAAACCGAAAGGAGAAGATGACAAGTTTGTGGCCAAAGAATCAAGTAGGTAAATCAACAGCTATCACAACAAATTGAACACGTGAATAGATGGCTTTTATAAAAAAAATTAAAAAACTGTTTAACTTGGCACCAAATAAACTCACAAAAGCAAACTTACGTTTGTTAAAATTATTTTACAATAGGTAATTCGAGGAGTATGTCTAAGTTTAGGTAGTTTGTCTAAAGAGAGTGAGCTTAACTATACTTTAATACAGAGACTACCTTTCAGGTTAGTGTACCTGAAAGGCATCTCGGTCGGGGGAGCTAAACTGGCTTCTTAGTCCATGAGCTTAGCAAATAATGGCATGGATCTAGCAATCTAGCCTAAACATGTTGCTACTTCTACAATAGGCACAGAAGACCGCCTTTCAGATCTTTTGCCAAAGAATACCTTCATGCCAAACAAATATAGGCTTCCTCCTTTCCAAAGTCATGCCCTCATTTGAACTCTTAAGAAAACAATCTATTAACATTCTCATTATATTAGCCAAATTGTGGATTTTACCAATGCTTGGACTGACTTCCTACATGTAGCCAAAAACCAGAGTAACCCTTTACCGACGAGAAGCAAATCTCTCTCAAGTAGTGTACAGTTATGTGCTGGTGTTGACTTATTTTGAACTTGGAAGCACAGTACATGAACAATTCACACTCTGGCATTCACCTTACGTACAGCAATCAAAGTAATATACATGAGTAGGAGGTAGGTTCTAGTAATATATATGTGCCTTTTCTCACATCTAATTTAAAGGCTGCAACATTTTTGATGGTGTTCTTAATTTTAATCATATTAATCATTTATTTGTGGTACTTTCCTAAAACATACGTTTATATACACACACATTTTTCCTGTGCATCCAACCATCCTACATAAATGTTCCAAAATAACATTCCCAATATTTAATTTAACCATTGTTATTCACAATCAAAACTCTTGTTTGTATGTTTCTGCTTGAGGCACGCTCACCAGGACCTTGACATTTGTCAGGAAAGACCAGACAATTCCAACTACAAAATGATGGACACTACTTAATGGAAAGGTCATTACAATTATTTCCATGTGGCTGTGAATCCTGTGTAGTCAGTACAATACTGTAAGGTATTTACCTGTGCCAGCGCTGTACACACTTAACAATGGCAAAAAAATACATTCTACAATTCTTCTCTATATTAGGTGTCTGATTTTCACATCAACTAAGAGATAAATATTTCTATTTCCACAAATATTTCAGTATCACCTGACACTTATCACGACAGACGCCAGAAGCAACAAGAACAGGACTACAGAAAGTTAACAACGATATCATGTGACTATTGCCTTAACTTTACATTTCTCATGCATAAATCTCTAGGGAGAGAAGCCTGGGAAAGCCCATTCTTCAGAAAATGGAAAAAAACGTATTCCAGCACAGCTAATTTGGAGTATGGTGAATTCTTCATTCAAAATAATCTGCTTGACAGAAACCAGTGACTAGGGCAACACTTCTATTTGCATTCTTGATTTAGAACAGTTTCCCAATATTGATGGGCTTTGCTGAGCAATGGCTTTTACTCAGTATTACTTCACCCCAAGCTGAAGACATTTCCACAGACTTCTCCAGATTACCAAATCTCTCATGCCATTGCCCAACCTGCTTATACACTGGTACCCTTAACACTGCACAACATTATAAATCTAAAGATGCTGTGAAAGTGGGCTTATTCACGGAATACACAACAGGTTAGTGCACTGAAGGCATGAGTTTTAGTTGATGCAATCCGTTTACCAAGACTAGTATGTCATAAAGGATATCCAAAATAAATGGTAATCTGGATTAGCCAATGAAGTATGAGACTAGTCAGGGAGATTGTGTTTCAGAGGCACAGTACAATTCATACAGCGCATGCAGATCCCCATATCATCAATCACAAGCATGCAATTGTATTGAAGGTACCTTCTCGTCGCATTTCTCGCTCCTTGCGCTTTTCTTCTGCCCGCCGTTCTCGCTCCTTCTGTTCTTTTTGTTGCTCCCTGGCTTTCTTGTCCCTCTCCCGCTTCCGCTCCAGCTGCTCTAGGCGTTCCCTGTAAACAGTAAAGGGTCCCCTAAAATGTTTTGCATTAGTTGTCAGATTTTAAACTGGTTGCCTTCATGCTTGATTGTCAATTTTATACCTTTCATTAGTGTTTACAGATGGCTCAGGAGTCAGGAGAAGAAGGTGGAGAGATCCCAAGAGCAACCAAGTCATGATTTTGACAATAAATCTCTTCTGGCATTTAATGTGGTGGATTTAAACACTGTTAGAAAGCTCACTACTAAGTGGATGACTCACAGAGAATGACAGTTTAGACTCCATCAGACCAAATCAGGAAAGTTGAGCAACAGTGTATGGGGGCACCAACTAATGTAGAAATTAATGCAACTTCCATATCAACCCCAAATTCGTGATTATCTCTGTGCGAGATTCTCAGGAAATCCATTCTGCTCCTGACCAGTATTGCCTTAACATTACATTTGACAAATTGCACAGTAGTCTTGTTTTAGTCAAACACTGGTCTCATGCAGTAACTGTACACATAGAGATCATCTGTACAATGCCTTCTTGTAGTGTTTATCACCAACAAATTCAGGTCCATACCAGAAAATAAAAGTGATTGAATCAGCAATATAACCAATACAGTATACCATTTTAGAGATTTGTGTCTCTAGCTTGAAGCTTAGTCCAACTATTTGTCTGATGTGGCATTATAACGCAGGACCTACTGGTTTCAACAAGGTGTTCCCTGTATTGAGCTGGAGGCATTCTAGAATGGTCTGAATGTAGAGTTATCACTATTAAATGTACGTGTCCCTTTACAGTAAATCTTGAAACACCTCAAAGGTCACTGACCGACAACCACTGACCAACTATACTGATGTCAGTGAAAATAAGTGAAATGACGTTTTGCCCTTTTGAAAACAGACAGAAGAGATAAAGGTGCACTAATAAATATTGTAAAGTTTCTTACCGGTCGGTGTAGTTTTGCATCTTGAAGACTTTCTGGATTCACTATGCTGTGCATTATTCAACAATCTAGAGGTTGGGTCCGGAATTGTAGTCTTTTTGCTCTTTTTTTTCGTGGCACCAGGTGGGCATCGACATACCACCATTTGGTGTCCTTCAGGAGTCGACGTGCTTCCTCCGGAAGCTCCCACCTTTGTTCTCCATCTTCGGATTCTTTTTTTTCTGGTCTTGTGTTTCCTCTTATTTTCTAAAGTCTTGTTCATCTTTAATCCATTTCTTCCGGTCTCATCTTTCTGGCGCAAGAGGGTGGGTTCGCTAGTGAATCCAGAAAGTCTTCAAGCTGCAAAACTACACAGACAGGTAAAAAACTATACGTTTTGCAGCGTGAATCTTTCTGGATTCACTCTGCTGTGCATAGACTTTGTAGCGGTTTGTCCTTTTTGTGGTGGCTGGGTGGAAGATGCGCACTGGTTACTGAATATGTGCTGTAAGACCTTCTGTCCCACTTGCACTTCTTTGTTCATTTGGACATTCACACAGTAGTGCTTAGTGAACGTGTGCACTGAAGACCATGTTGCAGATTGGCAAATGTCTTGAATTGGTGTTTTGGCCAGAAACGCAATTGTTGCTCCTTTCTTCCTGGTTGAGTGAGCGTGAGCTGCTCCTTGTAACAGTTGCCCAGCTTATTTGTAGCATAGTTGTATGGTTTGTGCAATCCATCGAGCAATGGTATTTTTGGTAACTGGTCATCCGAAAAAACTGCTTGCGAAGGAAACAAGAGTTGTTTGTATTTCTGCACTCCTTTGTCCTTTCTATATAGTGCATCACAGACCTCCTGGCGTCCAGTGTGTGCAGTGCTCTCTCTGTACTTGTGGTTGGTTTTTGGAAAAAAACTAGGTATTTGAATTGTTTGGTTGATGTGGAACCAACACCACTTTGGGCATGAAGTGCGAGTTATGTTATGTTATGCGTTTTTATTTGACGCACAGATGCTCCAGCTAAGGAGCGTCCTGGCGCCCGACAAGGCAGCTGCACAACACAACTAAAACAAAAAACAAACATATGTAGACAAACTAAGGGAATAAAAAGGTTTTCACCGCACAACGAAAAGAAAGCAAATCTCTCATAGCGCGAATCGCCGGGGGCAGGGAGTTCCACAGGACCGCCGCGCGCACTCGGAACGAGCGTCCTCCGGCTCTACTCCGCTTGAAGCGCGGTACAACAGCCAGTTCTAGGTCCGCAGATCTTAAGAGTCGCGCTGGGGTGTAGTTGGCAAGGAGGGCCATAAGGATCGTTGCTGGGGACCCCTTCAGAATTTTATAGGCGACGCAGAGGACCTTAAACTGGATCCGCTGGGCCACCGGGAGCCAATGCAGTGATCGCAGGGTACTGGAGGTAGGACAGAATCTTGGGAGGCCTACCACCGCTCTAGCTGCGGCGTTCTGTATCCTTTGTAAGCGCCCGATCTCAGCCTGATTCAAACCAACCAGCAAGGAACTCGCATAATCCAGCCTGGAGAGGACAGTGGCTTGGATCATGAGTTGCCTGGTGGGGGCATCGAAGAACTTAAGCACAGGACGGAGCCCGCGCAGGATGCCAAAGCAGCATGCTGCCGTGCGTTTGGTATGGCACACAAACGTGAGGGAAGGGTCCAGCCAGACCCCGAGGTTCTTAAGCTCGGCGACTGGGATGGGAGCAGGACCCAAATCCCCAGGCCACCATCTCTCACCCCACAGCTCCGGCTGTCTGCCAAAAACCATGACCTCGGTCTTACTAGCGTTCAGCTGGAGACAGTTGGACGTCATCCAGCTGGCGACCGCCCGCAGTCCTTGTTGAAACCTGGGGGCATCGACTTCGGCATCCCCGCTGATCGTGACCGCTAGCTGGGTGTCATCGGCGTATGACACCATCGTCATACCCCATTGCCTGACAACCTCAGCTAGCGGCCTTACGTACAGATTAAACAACGTAGGGCTCAGCGAGGAGCCTTGGGGGACCCCCAGGTTCAACGGATGGAATTTGGACTGGTATGGTGGGACGGTCACGCTAAAGGCCCGGTTGGCTAAAAACGACCGGAACCACTGGAGAGCGATACCGGTGACACCAGCCTCCTCTAGGCGCAGCAGAAGGATCGGGTGCGAGACGGTGTCAAAGGCAGCGCTCAGATCTAATAGCACAAGCGCTGCCGTTTGTCCCGCGTCAAGCACGGAGCGAAGATGCTCCACCATATAAAGCAGAGCCGTCTCCGTGCTATGACCAGCCCTAAACCCATTCTGCGTTGCGTCGAGGATATCTGCGCGACGAAGATGTTCCGAGAGGACAGCATTTACATGCGCCTCCATAACCTTAGCCGGCCACGGCAAGAGTGAAATCGGCCGATAGCTCTCAGGCTTGCTGCCGTCCAGGCTGGGTTTCTTAAGGATAGGCCGAACCATGGCTCGCTTCCACTTCCGTGGGACCTCGCCAGATGTTAACGACGAGTTGATCAAAGAACATAGCGGTGAGATGTCCTGTACCGCTAGGTCTTTGAACACATCTGGGCAAAGTGGATCCTCTGGGGACCCAGACTTCACTAGACGGGCCAATGTGTCTAGGCTATCAGATGTTAAAATAGGTAAGGAATGCAATCCCTCAGATGGTAACGGCTTAGGAGATGGATTAGCCGAGGGGGTGGCCGAAGGGAAGGCCCGATAAATGGCATTCACCTTTTCCAGGAAAAACTCTGCCAATTTTTCACAGTGCTCGACAGAGCTCTGGTGCGTCGTTACCTTTTTGGCAGTAAGGTCTTTCAGTACCTTAAAAATAGCCTTAGACGGGTTCAAACTAGTCCTGAATTGTGCGGCATAAAATGCAGCACGAGTTCTGCATACCGCCCGATGATACACTTTCACAGTCGACAGGTAGAGAACTTTCTTCGTGCTGTTATAGGCTTTACGCCAGGCCCGCTCTGCACGCCTACAAGAGACCTTCAGTGCCCGCAGTGAGTCGTCGTACCAGGGGCTGGCTTTACCGGCTCCAGTTTTACAGCCTACCAAGGGAATAAGGGTGTCCAAAGCCCTGGATACCCAGTTACAAAACCTGTCATAAACCTGATCAGGCGATCCCAAGATGTCAAATGGGTCAGCCGATAGGAGGTGGAAAAACTCATCCAGCTTAAGTTTGTTCCAGCGTCGTCTTGGAATCGAGCACACCACTGGCTTGGGTTGAATAGCCAATATAGGGCAATGGATCTGTATCAAATAATCATCAGTCCATGCTAGAGGTGTGTAGCTGGTAATGCAGGCTTCCGTAAGATTAGTAAAAAACGGATCAAGGGTATGACCCCCTGAGTGGGTGGGCTGTGCCACCAGCTGATTCAGCTGGAGCGCCTCAAGGTCTGCCACAAAACTGGACACCGAGGGACTGGTAGAATTGTCAAAGTGCAGATTTAAGTCTCCAATGATGGAGAAATTGGAGCACCCCGAAGCCAGTTCACTAATGGCGTCAGGTAGCGCCGCTCTAAAAGCCACTTCGCTCCCCGGGGGCCGGTAAATCAATAGGCCCGACAGGGTGAAGTTAGATGAAATAGCTACCTTGAACAATGCGCTTTCGCAACCCGGGATTTTTTGCCCATGCCACGTACAAGAATAGCAGGATTTAACAGCGAGAGCTATTCCTCCGCCTCTTGAAGCTCGGTTTAGAGTGAATACCGAGTATTCCGGCAGGAAGGCCAGATTGACAATGGCCGTGTCGGCATCCTGCATCCAGGTCTCCGTCACACAGAATAGATCAGGCAACTCCTTATCTAGCAGTTCATGAATGTCTAGATGATGCTTAACAAGCGACCTGGCATTGAGATTCCATACGCTGATACAAGGCTGTGGGTCTATTCTAATTACAATCCTATCACTGTGTATCTGCAGGTAGGCTCTTGAAGTGTTCGCGCCTGCAACTCACTTACTCTTCGTAGTGATGTGATGGCCACTAAGAAGGCTGTCTTTAGCGTGAGCATGTGCAGTGTAGCCTTGTGCATCGGCTCAAACGGTGCCTTCATCAATTGAGTCAACACTACATTGAGGTTCCATGCTGGTGCTGGCATTCGGTCTGGAGGTGCGATCCTCTTCGCTTCTTCTAGAAATCTTTTTACTACTTGGGAGGTGAAGAAACTTTTCCCCGTTCCTCCTCTTGTGTAAGCCACTATTGCTGCTAAGTGTACCCTTAGGGATGTGTAGAGGAGTTTACTTCGCAGTAGATGTGATAAGTATTTTAGTACTGTTGACTCCCTTGTGATTTTTCTTTGCAGTTTCTCTCTAATGCATCATTCTGAGAATCCTTTCCACTTTGCTATGTAGCATTTCCTTGTGGTAGGCCATCTTGCCTCCTGAGCACTGCCATTGTACTCGCTGGTAATTTGAGGTGTGCAAACTCTAGGTCTTCAGGAACCATGCTGCCAGGCTGAGGCTCTCTGGCTCTGGGTGTGGCACCCTTCCGTTTTGCATTGTGAACAGGTCCCCTCGTTTGGGAATCTAGATGCTGGTGGCACCATCGCCACTATTTGTGAGAACCATGCATGTCTGGCCCAATGAGGGGCTACTAGTATCAGTAACATGCTGCTAATGCTGCATTTTCTGAGCACCCTGTGTATCAGTGGTATCGGGGGGAAAAGCGTATGCAAATGTATTTGACCAACTTATCCATAGCGCATTCCCTTGTGACTGATGGTCTGGTTGTCTGGATGCGAAGTGTTGGCATTTTGCATTTTGGTGTGTTGCAAATAGGTCTATTTGCGGTGTACCCCACTGAAATTTGTGTCAGTTGATTTCCCATTCGTGGGATGCTGACGCCTGCCTGCTGAGTCAGTCTGCTTCCACGCTGCTCTTCCCTGGGAGATGTATCGCTAGTAGGTCTATCCTCAGTGGAATGGCCCATGTCCATATCGCCTGTGCTAGCCTCGATAGCGCTACTGACTGTTCCTCCTTGTTTGTTGATGTAGAACATGGCAGTGGTGTTGGCTGTTTGGATCAACACCCTGTTTCCGTACAGCTCCTTCTGAAATGCTTTCAAGGCTTTTAGTTCGAGGTAATTGATGTGCTTGACAGCATCCTGTTGAGACCATAGCCCCCACACATTGAGCTTGTTCATGTGCGCGCCCCACCCCATCTGGGAGGAGTCGGTTGTGATGGTCACTATTGGAGTTGGTTGTGTGAATGGTTTCCCCAGTGATATGTTTGTTTGTTCCACCACGCTATTTCCTGATGCACTGCATGTGACAACCACTAGATCTTTTCAACTCCCAGTTGCCTGTGACCATTGCTGATTTATCCATTCCTGGAATGCATGACGCCAAGATTCCCATCAGCTTGCTTACTGTTCTCACTGTCAGAACTTGCCCCTTGCGGTAAGGACGCGTTTCCTTCAGTATCGTCAATGTTCTCTTCCTGCTGGGGAACACTTTGGCCTGTAAGGTGTCGATCTCTGCCCCTAAGAATATCTTGATTTGTTCTGGTTCTCTTGACAATTTCTCCCAATAGAACGAGAAACCCAGTCTGGTCAGTGTTAATATGACCTGCTGGATGTGTAGTTTGCATTGGCTGTACGAACTTGCCTTTACGAGCCAGTCGTCGAGATAGGGGTATACGTGTATTCCTTGCCTTTGTAGGTGTGCTGTGACAGCTGCTGGGCATTTTGAACACACCCTTGATTAGGATTTCAGGCCGAATGCCAGTACTGTGAATTGGTAGTGGCTTTGGTTGATCACAAACCTTAGCAGGCGCTTGTGTTTGCGGTTGATGGGGATGTGTAAGTATGCGTCCTTTAAATCTATAGTAGCCGTGAAGTCCCCTTGCTGTATTTATGGTATTACCTCTTGTAGGGAAGTCATCTTGAACCTTTGAGTTCTTATGAATTTGTTCAGGAACCTTAGATCAAGGATAAGTCTTAGTGTTGGGCCTGGCTACGGAGGCGACCAAAATGGCCACATCCGCTTAGAGCTCCGCCCATCGGGCGATTACACTGGCCCGATCCCGCAATGTGAGAGCCTTTTCTGGGGTGCCTTCCAGTTTCCAAAGACCGCGAAGCCCTGCTGCAGCGACTGATGCCTCCATAGCCGCTGGGTCCACCTCCAGCCGCCACCGGTGCCTGATACCATCTGGGCCCGGCTCGGGCCTACCATCCGCCATTTCGGTGTTGCCTAGGCCGAGGTGAGTCCGCGCCCCTAGCCGTTCCCTTCCCGATCTTCCCCCCCGCTCCCGCCCGGCCTGTTGCCTGCTCCGGTGACCCGCTCGTTGCCTGCTGCTCTCCCGCCCGGCCCCCCCTGCAGGCGCGGGTATTTTGGCCCTTGGGCCTACCGCACTGCCACAAGCCGAGGCCTCGAGTGGGTGGGCTGGCCGGCCTCGCACTCCGGTCCCGGGGGTAGTGTTGCGGGTCGTGAGTTGTGGTGCGGGTCGGGTTGGGGTTCGGGTGGTCGTGGGTGACTGGGCACCGCCTCCCCTTGGCGCATGGTGGGTGCTCAGTTGCCGGCTGAACGGTGGGGGCTTTCCGGGCCCCCCTCCCTTCTGGCCCGGGGCCTCGCTAGGTTCGCCTGAGTCCTTGCCTGCCCAGCTAAGCTGACAACTGCCTTCGCCGCGTGTGTCCAGTCTCTTCCAGATGGATGGGCCTACCTGCTCCTCTTGCCTTCCCGACCTGGCCGCTGCGTGACTTGGTCGTTGGTGCCCGGGGGCCTGCTGACCACCGCCTTCCACCGCGAGCTGCCATGTGAGCTCCTTCTGGATATCCTGCCATTGCTCTGCTGGTGAATCCTGGCCGCGTTTCTCCCGTCTCCTTGTTACTTACCTCTGGTGCATTTGGGCAGCCCCTGGTGCGGCAACGTCCTGGGGTCGCACTGTGAGATCCTATAGTTAGGTCACCTTCATTGCGGTTGCGACCATCCTGCCACGATGGTCAAGAAAGACCCTCGACAGCCCAAGATTCAATTTGACAAGACCCCTGGGGCCATGGTGGACCCCGCCGCATGCTCGAGAGCGCAGGCTGCCCCTCCTCCTGAGACGCCTAGCTCAGAGGCCCTGGCCGCCGCCATGCTTGCCGAAATGAGGGCGGGCTTCAAGGCCCTGGACGCTCGGTTTGATAATCTGGACAAAAAGCTTGCTGATATGAACTCCAAGACCCAGGGTCATGATCGCAGGCTCCATGTGGTGGAATCTAGGGTGTCAGATATCGAGGACAGGGCCTCCACCTCTCTTAAACGACTCTAAAGAACGGAAAAGATCCTTAAAGATGTGGCTATTAAGAACGAGGATTTGGAGGCCAGGGGATGCCGCAATAACATTGGTATTCTCGGCGTGCCGGAGACGACGGCCACTGGCATACTGGACATATTTGTGGAGCAGTTCCTTTCTGATTTGTTCGACAAGGAATCTTTCACCCAGGGTTTTGTTGTTGAACGTGCACATCGATCCTTAGGCCCTCGCCCCAGACCGAGCTTGCCTCCCAGACCAATTGTGGCCAGGCTTATGAACTTTAGAGACTGGGACACTGCCCTTTGAGCGGCCCGTGAGAAGAGTGAAATCCAATGGCAGGGCAGCAACCTCCCCTTCTTCCCGGACTCTACTGCCATGGTCCGGGAGGCCCGGCGCAAATATCAAAGTGTCAAGGCCATGCTCAGAAACCTGTGCCTTCGATACGGCATGCTCTATCCTTCGCGTCTCAAGGTAGACATTGATGGCCGTCCAAACGCGGCTCAAGTGTTGTTTCGTGACTTTAAGAACAACTCTGGCAGGGCATCAAACGGATCCCGGCCCAACTCCCTGCCGCAGCAGGCTTCAAAAACCAGCGTTGATCTTTTCTCCCCAACTGGGAATGGATGAAAACAGTCTCTTTGCTTTCTCCTTTTTTCTTCCACTACTTTTATTGTTCATTGAAATCAGCAGTTATTTGGTTTAAGCTCTTCACATATGCTATTACATTCAGTTGTTTTTCGATAATTCACTGCTGGTTTGCCCGTCCGGCGTGGCGTCGCCATGCCCCATGGTGGATGCCTCCATGGTGTTTTTTTTGGGTTGCGACATAGGGATAGTTCTCTTATTGGTATATGAGAGGTTGGGTGGCGGGTGGGGGGGGGGTGATTGTTTCCTTTTTTATTGAATGTTTCAATTTGCCAAAGATGAGACTTGCTCTGTGTGATGTGATGCTTTTTTACACAGATTTGTGTTTTTTGGTTCAACATAGATGGTACGGTTAGGAAATGTGCCCGGTCCTTCCGGGCTTTCGGTATTAAAGTGGAATGTGCGTGGATTGAATAATAGGAAACGTAGACAGGTTTTAATTTATGTTATGCGTCATCATGGTGATGTCCTTTTTATGCAGAGACCCATTTGGCTAGCTCGGAAGGTGATTTGATGGCTTCTGCCGGGGACCACACAGATTTTTTTCTAATTACAGCTCATATTCCAGGGGTGTTGCCATTTTGATACATAAGAGAACGAATAGTTTCTTACCTGTCGGTGTAGTTTTGCAGCTTGAAGATCTTTCTGGATTCACTATGCTGTGCATATTCCGCGGTCTTGTGGTTGGGTCCGGATTCGTAGTCTTTTCTTTGTTTTTTTTTTTTTTTGTAGCCCTTGTGGGCGTCGGCGTCACACCTCCTCGGGTGCATTTCCGGTGACGTCGGCATGCTTCCTGCGGAAGCTCCCACTCTTGAGCGCCATCTTCGGATTCTTTTTTCCGTATTTCTTTCTTTTCCGAAGCAATGGCAATGTTTTAATCAGGTGATAATTTCTTTACCACTTGTCCTTATATTCTCTTACTTCTTCTTTTTTTTTTTTTTGACCACCTCTTCTCTCTCCAGCCTCATCTTTCTGGCAGAGGTGGGTGGGTTCGCTAGTGAATCCAGAAAGATCTTCAAGCTGCAAAACTACACAGACAGGTAAGAAACTATTCGTTTTGCAGCGTGAATCTTTCTGGATTCACTATGCTGTGCATAGATATCGTAGCGATTTCTCATTTCCGTGGCGGCTGGGTGGAAGATGAACTCTGGTTTCTGAATATATGCTGGAGCACCCTTTGTCCAACTTGTGCTTCTTTGTTCATCTGAACATCCACGCAATAGTGCTTCGTGAATGTGTGCACCGAAGCCCATGTTGCCGCCAGGCATATGTCTTGTATGGGTGTATTGGCCAGGAAGGCTATTGTAGCCCCCTTTTTTCTAGTGGTGTGGGCGCGTGCCCCCTCTGCCAGTTCTTCTCCTGCCCTTTTGTGGCAGAGCTGGATTGTCTGCGCGATCCATCGTGCAATAGTGGTCTTAGTCACTACCTTGCCCATGTAACTGTTGGCGAACGACACAAAGAACTGTTTCGTTTTCCTGTGTCATTTTGTCCTTTCAATGTAATGCATGACCGCCCTTCTGGCGTCCAGGGTGTGCAGTGCTCGCTCTGCGCTAGTGGTTGGTTTTTGGAAAAAACGTGGAATCTGTATGGACTGGTTCATGTGGAACCTGGACACCACCTTCGGCATGAAGTGTGAGTAGGTCCTTATCACCACCCTGTCATTGTGTATTTGTAAGTAGGGCTCCTGTAGTGTTAGCGCTTGCAGCTCGCTCACTCTGCGTAAAGACGTAATAGCAACCAGGAAAGCAGTTTTCATAGTTAGCATCTTCAAGGAGGCCTTGTGAAGTGGCTCGAAGGGCTCCTTCATGAGTTCCGTCAGGACTACGTTTAGGTTCCATGCCGGTGGTGGCACCCGCTTGGGTGGTGCAATCCTTTTTGCTCCTTCCAGGAACCTCTTTACAACTTGTGATGTGAAGAAGCTTCTGCCCATCTCACCCCTTGTGTATGCCACTATAGCCGCCAGGTGAACTCTCAAGGAGGACGAGCTGAGGTTTTTCTCCAGCAAGTGTGTCAGGTACTTCAGTACCGTGGAGTCCTTTCTCATTTTAGTGTGGAGTCTCTCCCTCCTGCACCACATCGTGAATCTTTTCCACTTTGCGACATAGCACTTCCTTGTGCTGGGCCTTCGTGCCTCCCGAAGGACCCTGAGGGTGCTCTCTGGCAGTCTCAAATGTGCGAACTCTATGTCCTCAGGAGCCATGCTACCAGGCTCATGCTCTCCTGTTCTGGGTGCAGCACCTCTCCGTTCTGCATGGAGAGCAGGTCTTTTCTTCTGCCGAACCTGTGGGGTGCACACTGCGCCATCTCCATGATCTGCGAGTACCATGTCTGCCTCGCCCACTGTGGCGCGACCAGTATCAGGGTCATGGTGCTCGCTCTGCACTTGCTCAGTACTCTGTGTATCAGTGGTATCGGGGGAAAAGCGTACGCAAATTTCCCGGACCAATCTATCCATAGGGCATTCCCAAGGGACCCTTCTTCGTGTTGTCTGGATGCGAAGTTTCGGCATTTCGCATTCTGGCGTGTTGCAAACAGGTCCACTGATGGCGTTCCCCACCTGTTGAACAGCCTCCTCGTCTCCTGAGCATTGAGCTCCCACTCGTGGGATGCCGAGGTCTGTCTGCTCAGCCAGTCTGCCTGAATGTTCTCCTTCCCTGGTAGGTGTATGGCTAGCAGGTCTATCTGGAGAAGGATGGCCCACCTCCATATCTCCTGCGCCAGCGTCGAGAGCGTTGTCGACTGTGTTCCACCCTGTTTGTTTATGTAGAACATCGCCATGGTGTTGTCTGTCTGTAGCAGCACCCTTTGCCTGTACAGTCTTGTCTGGAAGGCTTTCAGTGCAAGGAAGATTGTCTTCAATTCGAGGTAATTGATGTGCTTTGTCGCATCTGCTGGCGTCCAAAGACCCCTCACTTTAAGTTCCTCCATGTGAGCGCCCCATCCCTTCAGGGATGCGTCTGTGGTGATGGTCACTGTCGGAGTTGGGAGTGTTAGAGGCAGTCCCCTTGTTAAGTTCTCCAAGGTCCACCATGTCATCTCCTTCTGCACAGCGTGCGTCACCACCACAAGATCCTCCCAACTGCCAGAAGCCTGTGACCATTGTTCCTGGAGCCATTCTTGCATGGGTCTCATGTGGAGCCGCACATTCGGCACTAGGTGGATGCACGATGCCATCATCCCCATGATCTTGCTCGCAGTCCTCACTGTCCGAGCTTGTCCCTTCCGGTAGAGGCGAGCTTCCTTGACCAGTGCCCTTGCTCTCTTCTCGCTGGGGAACACTTTGCCCTGTAAAGTGTTGATCTCTGCACCCAGGAAGATCTTCACTTGCTCCGGCTCCATTGATGATTTCTTCCAATGGACGGAGAACCCCAGGTTTATGAGCGTGCTCGTCACTGTATGTGCATGCTGCTTGCACTTCTGGTACGAGTTTGCTTTCACCAACCAGTCGTCCAGGTAAGGGTATACATGTATCCCCTGTCTTCGTAAGTGCGCTGCGACTGCCGCAAGGCACTTCGTGAATACCCTCGGTGCTGATTTCAGTCCGAAGACCAGCGTTGTGAACTGATAGTGGCCCCCTCCGATTGCGAACCTGAGCATATGCTTGTGCTTCTCGTTCATCGGTATGCGTAAGTAGGCGTCCTTGAGGTCTATCGTGACCATGAAGTCTCCGACCTGCAATTGTGGCAGCACCTCCTGCAGAGATGTCATTTTGAACTTTTGTGTTCTTATGAATTTGTTGAGGAACCTTAGGTCTAGGATGGGTCTCATCTTGTCGTCGACCTTTGGTACTAGGAAGTACGTGGAGTATATTCCCTTGTTCCTTTCCCTGAAGGGAACTCTTTCTATGGCCTGTTTTTGTAGAAGTTCTTGCACTTCTTCCTGAAGCCTCGCCAGCTGTTCTCTTGCTGGTGGCTTTCCCCTTGGTTTTCTGTTTGTTGGCTTTCTCTCCACCTCCAAGCAGTATCCGAATTGGATGATGTTTAGGATCCATTTGTCTGATGTGATTTCTCTCCATTCTTGGAGATAGAACTTTAATCTTCCTCCCACTGGTGTCATGTGGTCGTAGGTGTTTAGATTGTCCTGACCCCTTCGTACGTGGTGCCCCCTGGGATCCTTTCTGTGGTCGGGCACCCGGAGGTCTCTGAAGTCACTTCGAGGTGGGCTGCTGCCCCCCTCTTCTATTCTGGCCACGTCCATTCCTCCCCAGAAAGGACTGACCTCTTGGCTGGTACTGCCAGGACTGCTTCTGGTGACCTTGCTGAGCCTGCGAGTCTGCCTGGTGCGTCTGCTGGAAGGCCTGGTGCGATGTACCTGGCTGGTTTCCACCTCTCCCGCCGGGCCTCCGTGCCGGGGTGCCTCTCCTGTTGCCTCTGAACTGCAATGCCCCCATGGATCTTGCCTTCTCGTTATCTTTTTTGAGTTGCCATATTTCTCGTCAACTGTTGCTCCGAAAAGCGTTTCGCCGTTGAACGGTGTGTTCAGGATACTGTGTTGTACCTCGGGTTTGAACCCTGAGATCCTGAGCCAGGCGTGCCTCCTTTCCGTGGCACCCATCATCATGAGCCTGCTGGCGGTGTCTGCCCCGTCCAGGGCCGTCTTAAGGCAAGAATTTGCCGCGTTCTTCCCTTCTTCGATCAATTTTTCGGCCTTCTGCCTGGCATCCTGGGGTAGGTCCTTCACCAACTGTCCCAGCCCCTCCATGATCTGATACATGTGCCTGTTTAACAGGGCGTTGGAATTAGCCATTCGCCAGTGGGTCGCGGCATTTCGCTCGATCCTTCTCCCCACCAGATCCATCCTCTTGCTCTCCTTATCCGGTGGTGGGCCCGAGGTAGTGGATACGCTCGCCCTCTTCCTAGCTGTGGCCGTGATAATGGAGTCGGCGAAGACCTCGCCTCGAATGTAGGCCGAGTCTTTTGAGGAGTGTTTGTATTTTTTCTCTGTTCTGGGAGTTACCGCCTTGCATGTTGCGGGCTCTTTGAACGCTTCCTTTCCCTGAGCCAAGACGCTCTCGAGCATTGGCAGGAACTGGCTTCTTGTTTGCGTTGGGAGCAATGTCTCTAGCAGGAAGTCTGCTTTCTGCTTTTCCTCGTCGAGCTTTAGCTTGAATGCAGTTGCGGCAGATTGTATCGCCGAGTTGTATGCCCCGATGTCGTCCGGCGGCGAGGGTCTCGAGGGGTATGAGTCGACCGCCTCTTCCGGGCTCTCGGTGTGGACGTCTAGGTAATCCTCCTCGTGTGGGTCAGAGGTGGCCGACTCGGCGTCCAACCTATTGCCCTCATCGTCCTCATAGCTGTAATCCTCGTAGGGATTCTCTTCACCTTCCTGGTCGTCGACCATCTCGTCGCTAGGCACATGGTCGTCGACATGTTCTTCTTCCTCCTCGACCAGATCTAGCACGACGTGCTTGGTCTTGTGTGGAATCGTGAAGGCACTCATCTCGGCGGCGACATCTTTTCTCCGCTGCAAGAGGCTTGCGATCTCGGCTTCTAGCCGACGCCTCTTCCTTTCCATCTCGGCCGAGTTTTCGGCTTCGGAACGTACGGCCCCTCTCTTCGTCTGGTTCGGCGGCGAGATTTTCGGCGTCGATGGCTTGGACGTCGAACTGGCTTTCGGGTCCTTGGATGGTGCCGAGGCTTTAGGGTCTTTCTCCCTCGACGTCGATCGGTCCCTTTCGGCGACGATCTTCGACGCTTTCTGCTGCTCAACAGCTTTCGGCGCCAGGGACTCCTTCTCCGAGGATCCGCTGGGCCTGCTTGTGGTCGTGGACGGCAGATGTCGCTGCGTCGGCGCCTTCGGGCTCTTGGCCTCGTACTTTCGAGACTCAGAGTCTCTCGTGGGACGTCGAGTCTCCTACCTTATCATGCGTCTTCTTGTAATCGGTCTCTACGACCGTGTAGCTGTCGTCTTTGGCGGCAGCGTTGTCCTCCTCCTCCGAGGACATCCCCAGCTCGTACAGCGATGGCGACGGGGATTTTCCTCCGAGGGCGGCGTGTGCTACCCTCTGTCTCTTCCTCACACGAACTGTCTTCTGGGCGAAGACGGCGCAGGCGTTGCAGTCCTCGCTTCTGTGTTCTACCGGTAGGCAAAGGTTGCAAACCGGGTGCTGGTCCTTCTGCGCGTACTTGTGTCTGAGGTTCGGGCAGAACTTGAACGGCGTGTTGTCCATCCTCGTGCGTTCAGGCCTCCCTAACCGCGTGGACGTCGACGATGGTCGAAGTTCTCGAGGTTTTCACCTTCCTTTCTTCTCGTCAATGTTCTGTGAAGTCTTCCTTAGTCTTCTTCTTCCAATATCTACTCCAAATTCCACTTTTTTCAGTACTTTCTCCAAAAATGTCTGGAGCCCAACGGGAACGATCCAGACCCGACCGCGGAAGAAAGAATCTGAAGATGGCGCCCAAGAGTGGGAGCTTTCGCAGGAAGCATGCCGACGTCACCGGAAATGCACCTGAGGTGGTGTGACGCCGACGCCCACAAGGGCTACAAAAAAAAAAAAAAAAGGAAGAGGAAAAGACTACGAATCCGGACCCAACCACAAGACCGCGGAATATGCACAGCATAGTGAATCCAGAAAGATTCACGCTGCAAAATTCAATATGCACACGGTTTTACACACCGGGACCCTGAGGGCCGGTTTTTGATAGTAACAGGTTTATTGATGGGCCATAAGGTCTCCTTTGTATGTATTCTCCTTCCTTTTATCACTCCCTGTCGACCCATCTCCTAGCTGCAGACACTGGGCTGCTGATCATTGGTGGGGACTTTAATCTCCTTTTGAATCATCCTAGAGACAGCACCGCCTCTACACGGGACTCCAAACCCCATTCCCGACTGGCCCTGCGTGAGATCTGCACACACTACTCCTTGGTGGATGTCGAAGCCCATCTGAACGCACACCATCCTTCCTTCACCCATTACTCAGGCTTTCACAACACATGGACAAGGTTGGATTACTGGCTGGTCTCTCCCGAAGTGGCTGGTTGGTTGGGGGCTATCCAGACTCTTCCACACACTCTTTCTGATCATTACCCGGTGCTCCTTCAGCTTTCAATTCCCCGCGAGGGAGGGTACGAGCGACAATGGCGCTTTCCCGGTCGGCCTTATTGGACCCCGTCTTCACTAAGGACGTTAGGCAGGCCTCAGCTGACTATTTTGATCTAAACACTGGCACAGTCGACACCTGGGCAGTTCTATGGGAAGGTTTTAAGGCATATATTAGGGGGTCTGCATCTCGAAACAGGCCAGGGTACTTTGGGATCTTCGTTCCACTTTGGACCAGGTTAAGGAGAAAATTGCAGCACTAGACCGAGAAATGCTTAGCTCTCCTGATTCCCTGGCCGCGCTTCGGCTGGAGTTGTGCGTAGAATGTCGTGATGCCGCCAAGAGGGATTTGCTTTTTTTCACTCAACAATGTGTGGCTCGGCGGTACGGGGAAGGTGAGCGACCGGGCCAGTTATTGGCTAACAAGCTGTGTCCACCCAGAGGCCCTACGTACATCATAGCAATGTCCGGAATAGACGGCTCCCCCATCCACTCCACCACCACGGTATGCGACCTGTTCCCGACTTATTATAAAGACCTTTATACCCCTCATCTCTCCGGGGATTCCAGCGGACAGGAAGATATTTATCTGAGGTGGCTCTGGTCTACCTCTAACGTTACATGCAGGAGTTCCTTCTAACCCCCATCACATCGGACAGTATAGTGGAGGCGATCGACGCCCTTCGCGCCTCTTCGGCTCCTGGGCTGGACGGCTTTTCCGCTGATTTTCATAAGGCATACAAGGACCTGTTGGTTCAGAGGTTACTGAAGGTATATGCCGAGGCTCTTGAGGCGGGAGTCCTCCCTCCGACATTGCGTGAAGCGGTAATTATCTTATTACCCAAACCGGGGAAAGATCCTATGCAATGTGGCTCGTATCGGCCTCTTTCCCTATTAAACTTAGATTATAAAATCCTGGCCAAAGTCATCGCCATTAGACTTTCACTGTTGATGGAGTCCATAATTTCCCCGGTGCAATCGGACTTTGTTCCACACAGGTCTACCTCGCTTAACCTTCGCATGCTGTTCACTGTTTTGCATCGCATGGATCGCTCCACGCCTGCCGCCATTTTGTTGGACGCCGAAAAGGCCTTCGACTCTCTTGAGTGGCCTTTTTTCCTTTCGGTAATGCGCCGAATGGGCATGCCGGAGTGCTTTGTGGCTAGAGTGGCCCTTTTATATAATAAGCCCACGGCCCGTTTGCGACTGAATGGCACCCTCTCTGAACCTTTCCCTCTGCACCAGGGCACAAGGCAGGGATGCCCCCTATCCCCTCTCCTTTTTATTTTAGCCATGGACCCTCTAGCTAGACAGTTTCAAGAGAATCATCTCCAGCGTGGCCTGCAGTTTCACACGGGACCTCTGTTGCTCTCCATGTATGCTGACGATATGGTTTTGTATGTCCGTCTGCCTCAAGATAACCTATCGCCTCTAATTCGGAAAATCATACGTTTAGGTCATTTTTCTGGACTTCACATTAATTGGCACAAGTCTGTCATATTTCCATTGACTGCCAGCACTGTGCCTTGGGCATTTGACTTTCCATTAGAATGGTGTGCGGATTCTGTTAAGTATTTGGGTATCCATATTCATCTTGACACTGCCTCGGTCATCAGTCTCAATTATGGCACCGCGGTTGCTGCGCTGGAGGCACAGGTCACCCGATGGCTACGCTTACCCCTGTCCATGGCGGGCAGAATTGCAATCATCAAAATGATTGCTTTGCCCCGGTTTTTATATTTTTTCAACAACATTCCTATTCCATTGACTAAAGTCTTTTTTTCGCAACTTCGCTCTTACCTGATCTGCTTGGTTTGGGGAGACAAGACCCCTCGAGTCAGCTGGAAGGTCTCAATTTTACACCCTAAGAGGGGAGGGCTTGGAGTACCAGATCTATGTTTGTATTATTTAGTAGCTCAATGCTGTTATGCATACGCCTGCTTCCATCCGGATGCCCGCATCCCCTATCTGCGACCTGTGGCTGATCTGGTCTTACCTAGACAACTTCTCACGATTCTTCTAATGGGCTTCCCTAGGGACCCCCGGGACATTCAGACGGTTTCCACCACCTGCTGGGCTTGGATTAGATTGCGTAGACTGCTGGGTTTGGATCTGTTCTATTCCCCAGCTTTGCCTCTGCTCAACTCCTCCCCGTTTCCTATTACAGACGAAACTTTGGTAATGCGCACGCTGGCGAAAATCAATATTAGCACCACTGGCGACTTGTTCCCAGATGGACAAGTCTTCTCTTTGTCGGAGGAGGCCAGATTTAGTGATCGGTCCTTTATGGACAGTTTCATACTTACCCGGTTGCGTTCGGCATTGCGGGCTACGTATTCCTCCTTCCCATTGGCACCTTCAGAGCTCCCTCACCTCTCCTTATTGATTCAAAGCCCGAATAACGCACATTTGATTTCTAAACTGTATAAACAGTGTGGCGGGCTCAAACCGATGCTTGACTCCAGGCTCCGTGCTGCTTGGGAGAGTGACCTGGGCGGGCCCATCTCCGATGATCAGTGGGCTTTCTGCTGCAGGGCCACATCTGACATTTCTCTAAACAGCCGTCACAAGCTGCTTCATTTCAAATTCCTTCGACAGGTGTATTTCACCCGGGCCCATGCATACCGGATTGACAATTCTAGGCCTCCCCATTGCCACAAATGTCTTGCCCCATTCGTGGACTTTGCACACTTAACCTGGACATGTCCTAAAACACACGACTATTGGCTTGATATTCACTCCACCTTAGGTGACATATTATCCATACCCTTTTCTCCTTTACCTGAAATCGCACTTTTGGGGTTTGTACTAAATTTCCCTATGAAGGTACGCCGACTGGCGGCCTTGGGCTTCCTTTTGGCTAAACGAGAGATTGCACTGCTATGGGGGTAGTAAACGTGCCCCTACTCTCCGCGCCTGGTTAAACAGTATGGCGTTTTGTAGCGTAAATAGCGAGGAATATAGCACTTTACTCCCTATTTCCTCCCGACCTATCGACATTTGGGGCCCATACAGAGATTACATATCCCCATGCCAGCTAACAAGTGAATCCCCAACACAATCCTGCATAACCCCCTCAGGAGTAGGATCGTCTCATTCAGTCTCATATAATGATTAGGATAATGGTGTATGCGGTACATTAAATTTTTTTTTTCTTCTTTCGATTTTTTGTTTCTGTCTTTGTTTCTGGATGTATAGGTCAGATTTTCCACGTGATCATTTCACGTTGTATATTTATTATTATTGTTGGTGCAAAGGTATCACATCTCCTTGTCCTCAGTGAGGTTTATTGGCTAATTTATAATTTTGTATAATGGCGCAGTTCTCCTTTATTGGAAAACTTTAATTGTCATTGTATGTACACACATTGCAGTCTCATGATTGTCATTTGTTTTGATTTCCTTCTTTTTCTCTTTTATGTAAAATGGAAAAATAAAGGTTTAAAAAAAAAAAAAAGATAAGTCTTAGTGTTTCATCCACCTTTGGCACCAGGAAGTCCGTTGAGTAAACCCCTTTGTTCCTTTGGTTTTGCGGTACCACCTCTATTGCCTCCTTGTTGAGAAGCTCTTGCGCCTCTAACGGCAAGAGCGAGAGCTCCTTTGCGGAGTGCGCCTTGCTTCTTGGTTTTCTGTTCGGAGGTTGTTTTTCTAACTCTATACAGTATTTGTATTGTATGATGTTTAGTATCCATTTGTCCGATGTGACATTCCTCCATTCTGGGTTGAAGTCTCCCAATCTTTCCCCTACCGGTGTGGAGTGTTCGAGGTTCTGTTTACCGCTGAACGTAAGGCTGCATTTTTTTTTTCTTTATGTCTTTCAGCCCACCCGAGGTGTTTCTAGGGTGGCGGCCTGTTCCATGGTGGAGTCACTTGGTTGAGGGCTGTTGGCCTCCTCTTTGTGTTCGTCCTCGTCCGTTTCCGCGCCCTCTAAAGGACGGTCCTTGGGGCAGGTACTGCCAGTTCTGCTGCTGCGGTCCCTGCTGCTGCTGGCCTTGGTTGTTCCATTGGTAGCCTTGCTGGAACTTTTGGTGTGATGTGGTAGGCACATTGCCGCCTCTACCACCCGGCCTTCTCATGGGTGTGCTTCTTCTCATTCCTCTGTACTGCAACGCTCCCATGGACCTTGCTGTTTCGTTGTACTTCTTAAGCTGACTCAACTTGTCGTCAACTGATGTGCCGAACAGTTGCGTTCCATTAAAAGGTGTATTTGGGATGTTGCTTTGCACCTCTGGCTTGAATCCCGAAATTCTGCGCCATGCGTGTCTTCTCTCGGTCACTCCTATCATCATTAGCCGAATCGATGTTTCTGCAGCATCCAATGCCGATTTTAGGCAAGTGTTCGCCACGTTCTTTCCTTCTTCTACCAAGTGAGCAGCTATTGGTTAGTACTGGTCTAGTAGATGCTTTAGGAGCTGCCCCACTTCATCCCAGTGTTGGTATGCGTGCCTGTTGATTAGGGTGTTGGAGTTTGCGATGCGCTAATGTATTGCTGCATTTCTCTCCACCTTTCTCCTGGTGAGATCCATCCTCCTACTCTCCTTGTCTGGAGGTGGTCTGGCATTAATGGGTACATTGGCACTCCTCCTAGCCATAGCTGCAATTATGGAGTCAGTTGGAACTGACCCCAAGATGTATGTAGGGTCCTTTGAAGAATGTTTGTACTTTTTCTCAGTTCTAGGTGTCACAGCTTTGCATACTGCTGGCTCCTTAAAGGCCTCTCTTCCCTGATCCAGCACACTAGGGAGCATGGGCAGGAATTGGCTCCTAGTTTGTTAAGGCAGTAGAGTCTCCAGGAGGAAACATCCCTTGGGCTGCTCCTCCTCCATTTTCACTCCATAGGTTTGTGCAGCCTTCTGTAGAACCATGTTGTAGATCCCAGTGTCATCTGGTGGGGAGGGTCTCGAAGGGTATCTATCCCTTCATCCGGCGATTCGGGTTCTAGATCTTGCCATTCCAGGTCTTGTGCCTCCAAAAGACGTTGAGTCCTGGTAGGATTACAGATCTTCGTCGTCTTCTCCCTCGAAATAGTAGTCTTCGTCTCCCAGTTCCTAGACTTGCTCGTGCGTTTTTGGCAGTTCCTTTCTGCTTCGAGCACGGGTTTCAGCGGGATGGTGTATTGGCGCATCTTCTCGAAGTCCTTTTTCCTCTGCAGGATGCTCGCCCTTTCGGCCTCGAGCCTCCTCTTCTTCCTCTCCATCTAAGCAGCATGTTTGGCGCTGGGGGGTGGAGCGCTTCTCTTCGGGGCAGTCGACGATGCCGGCCCTTCTTTCCTCGGTGCCGAGGTGTCCTTTTCAAGGGTAACCTTCGCCGATATTTGCTTTTCGAGGGCTTTTGCTGATTGGGAGTCTTTTTCGAAGGATCCGCTCGGCTGACTGTCCCTGGTAGCTGTTGCTTTTGTCAAGTGTTTTGAGCTGCAGAGCTCCCTTCGAGGACTTCGCTTCACTTCTACGAGTGTCGCTAGGGGCCTTAGCTTCACCCTTTCGAGTGTCGCTCGAGTGTTTAGTGTATTCCTTGCATTCTCAGGTGTGCCGCAACTGCTGCTAAGCATTTTCTAAATTCTCTGGGCTTTGATTTTATTTCAAATGGCAGCACAACAGAATAGCTAATGTGTCCGGTCTATAACGAAGCACAAGAATATTTTGTGCTTGTGTTTATTGGGATGTGTATATATGCATCTTTTAGATCTAGGGTCACCATATAGTCTCCCTGTTGAATCTGCAGAATAACATCCAGCAACATTGTCCTTTGAGCTTCTGTGACTTTATGAACTTGTTTAAGAAAAGGATGTCTAATATTGATGGCGGTCCTGCGGAAACTGGGATTTGGCCCCAATTTTATCAGTTGGGTTCGTCTCCTTTACTCTGAGCCCTTGGCTCAGGTCACAGTCAATAACAAGACCTCTGAGCCATTTACCCTAGGTAGGGGAAGGCGCCAGGGGTGTCCCCTCTCACCATTGCTATTCGTCCTCTCACTGGAGTCACTTGCGGCCTTGATCAGGCAGGACCCCTCGCTGAAGGGACTTAGATGGGCTGATGGTTGGGAGGACTAAATTTCGCTATACGCGGATGACATCCTGCTGTACTTAATGAATCCACGTAAGTCCCTTATAGTGGCCTTGGATATCTTCACCAGTTTCGGGAGGAACTCGGGATATAGTATCAACTGGGGAAAGTCCCTCCTGTATGTCCTTCATGGTGCCCCCCCCAATCCTCCTGCGGGACTGCCCAATTAGGGTAACTACGGAAGGTTTAAAGTACTTGGGTATCTTTGTTTCCAAGGAGAAGGCCGTTAGATATGAAAGAAACTTACTGCCGCCCCTACATCGGCTTAAAAGAGACTACCACCTGGAAGAAGCTCCCGCTCTCTCTACTGGGTCGGGCAGCGCTCTTCAAAATGATGGCGCTGCCTCGCTTCCTCTATGCTCTTCAGAACCACCCAGACCTAGTTCCGCAGTCATACTTCGCTGCTATTGAAGCCGCACAGAGAGATCTCCTGTAGACAGGCGCCCCTCGCATAGCATTGCAGAAACTCACATTAGGATGGTTCGACGGGGGTATCGCACTCCCAGACATACGGAAAAATTACTGGGCTGCACACCTCTCGGCCATAAACCAGGGCACATACTGTGATGGGAACGATCCCAGATACGGAATGGACCGATGGCTCCTCCCAGGCGGTAATTTTGAGGCTGCGCTCTATTCCAAACCAGGTAGATACTCTCTCACTGGACCCACGCAGCACTCTGTCCCGCAATGGCACATTGTCCAGTGTAAATTGGGCTGGACAGACACCCTCACGATGGCTACTCCGCTATGGGTATCGGAGTGACTGGGCAAGCTAGGCCGCACTAAAGGGTTCCGAAATTGGGACCCAATTGGAATTTCACACATCAAAGACTTGTGGGGCCCCAACGGTGTTGTGCATTTGGACTCACTCCAAAGTACCTATGAATTGGCACCAACTGAATATTTCAGATACCTACAGGTTCGGCACTCCCTTCAATCCCAAATCCAGGCAGGGACTGATTTCCCCTGATTCATTGCTCACTCTAAAGAGGAAGTGGGAGGCGGATGGACTAGAGATAGATGATGAGGAGTGGAGAAGCGCGCTAGCATCCCCCAAGGAGATAGCAATATCAGCCAGGCTCAGATTGATCCAGTTAAAGATACTCCAACGGCACCAGCAGCGCTGTGGATGCCTGGCTCCACCTTGGGGGTGCCCAGGAGTGTACATTTCACAGGAAAGCCAGGTTGGGTTCCAGAGCGGTATGAATACAGCGCTACGAGGCCTCCGGGTAGAAGTACGCTATATAAATACTCTACATTTACATTTATGTTTCTGGGACCAGGTTGATGCTGATGGGTCGAAGTGAGAATGGTCTCTGCAGAAGAGGGTGTGGAGAGGTGGGAACCTTCTTTCACGTACTGTGGGAATGCCCTGAGTTGTTGACCTACTGGAGAAGGGTGCAAGACTGTATGCAAGAGGTGTGGGGGGTGGAACTGCGGGTGAAGGCGAAGAGGTGCCTTTTGAACATCTGGGAACCCACTGATTGGCAATCGAGGGGGAGACTTTGGGTGACCCTGGAGTGGCGATAGCGAAAAGCAATATTGCTAGGCTTTGGGGGGCAGTGGCGCCTCCAACTCTTGATTCCTGGAAAAAAGACATGGACTGGTGCATGCTCCAGGAAAAGACAGTATACGTGGCTCAGGCTGTAACCCGAAAATGGGTGGCGGTGTGGACCAACTGGAATGAATATCGAGGTACCTCGTGCGAACCCCCCTGTATCATTGACAACCTAATTACAATGTAAATTGTTGCTATACCTATGCTACTTCGCAATGTCTATTACTGACCAATTGCTGTGTCTAATGTGTTCTCCACAGATTCTTCGTAAAATGTATCCCTGATGGTGCTGACCTCCCCTTATGTTGATGAAATAAAAAGAATTTCTTTAAAAAAAAAGAAAACTGATGTCTAGTATAGGCCGCAGCGACCGGTCTGGTTTTGGTATCAGAAAGTATGTTGAATAGTTTCCCTGGTTGATATCCTTCTGGGGAATTCTCTGTATTGCCTTTTTCTGCAACAATTCTGATGTGAAGTGGGCTTCCTTCACTCTTGAAGAAGACTCCTACCTCCTCCCCCACAGGTATTGTGTGGCTCAGGGTTTTGGTTTTCTAAGTTACTTGCTCACTGGTGCAGCTGCCCCTCTCTGTGGCTGTGCTATTCTTCTCGCTCGCCCATGTAAAGGTTGGCTCTGTGGTGCTTGGTACTGCCACTGTTGTCTCCGTGTCTGCATATGGCTTGTACCATGAAGCTCTGGTGTGTAGTAGCACTTTGAAAGCCCCCTCTTCCTACCGGTCTTCTACCAGTTGTACTTCCTCGTCTTAGCTGCCCCATGAACTGCAGTGCTCCGGTCAATTTTCCTGCATCATTATCTTTCTTCAGCTCTTGCAGGGTATCGTCGACGGCGCTCCAAAAAGGTGCTACCCATTGAAAGGGGTGCTAATTATATTGGCTTGAATTCAAGTTTTGAAGCCAGACTCAAGCAGTCAGGCATGCCTTCTTAAGGTTGTTACTGCCATCAATTGTCTGCTTGCCGTGTCTTAAGAATCTAGTACAGATTTTAAACAGGTATAGGTGATATTTTTCCCTTCTTCTGCGATGGATGCCGTTCTACGATATTCCTTCAGTGGGTGTTTTATTAGCTCTTCCTCTCCGCCCTAATCATTCTCTTGCTGTCCTTATCCGGAGGCTGTCCAGAGGTAGTTGCCAATTTGTTCTTTTGCCGGCTGTGGCTGTGATGATGGAATCCACTGACACTTTCCCTATGCAGGACCCTCCAAGGATTGTTTGTACTACTACCCTGGGTATCGCTGACCTACAGGTTCCTCTCCCCCCTTGCCCAGTATAGGCAAATATTAACTCTTATTCTGTGAGAGTAGCCATGTCTACAGTAAAAAAAAACATGTTTGAGACTAATCCTCCATTTGAACACTATACTTGTCTGTAGCCCCCGTTATTAGTTGGTTGTACATGGCAATATTGTCCAGAGGCAAAGGGTTCGACGGGTACGTGTCCGTTCCCTCCTCCAGGGAAATTGGTGTTAAGGTCCTGCCTTTGTGTCTCTGACCCTTCAGTATCCTGAAACAGGCCCAAAGACTTGGGGCCTCACAGAAGATCTCCTGATCTTCCGGTTGTACCCATGGTCACTGGAGGCTCTAGTTCACCCAAGTCCTTATCCTCGTGTGTGTGCTTCATCACAGCTTTTGATGCAATTAAGAAATCTCTAAGAGATGCATCAACATACTTTTTGGGGAGGAATGCAGCTATTTCAGCTTTGAGATGCCTTGTTTTCCGTTCGATCTAGGTCGTGTGCTCTTCTGCAACAAGTGTGCGTGTCCATCTAGTTTCAAAGTTGAGGCCTCTAGTGTCGATGTTTCAGATGTGCCTTTCTTTACCTATTTTGGTCTAGCTACAACGCCGACGTCTTACCAGTGGCACATTCACCTGCTGTGACCTTGGTGTGGGAAGCTCTTTCGACTTTGGATTGGCTTCAGTCACCGAGAACTTCCGCACTAAGGCAGCTTTTGGGGTTCTAGAGTCTGTTGCTCAAGACTCGCCCACACTCCACTTCTTTAACATTACATGTGACCGTTTAGGTTCGAGTTTTCAGTGTTCTCGCTAGATATCGATGACCTCCTTTTCAACATCTGAGCCCTTTCCCTCTGCTATGTTGCCCTTCTCTTCACCCAACAACACCAAGACTCTTAGAGACAGAGTATTCTTCTGCTCCTGCATGGCTTAGTGTGCTTTCCTTTGTTTCTTCATTGCTCTTAAGGTCTTCGGCTTCAATTAAGCACAGGTCACGCAATTGGCAGTGCGTTGGTCTCTTGATAGGCAAAGATTGCACACATGATGATTTTCCTTTTGGGCATACTCGTGGAAACTCTTGGCAGAAGAGAAAAGGTTTGTTTTCTGCATCACTTGGACCTGCCTGTACATTCTCCGGTCTTACTTCGGCATGTAGTCTTGTACTTCCCGAACTACTTCTATGGTGAACCTTCCGTATAACCCTCTTCCTTCGGCAAGTGGAGAGAATTCAGCAATGCTTCCAGACCAAACGGTGGGCACATTTTTTTTTTTAAAGATGGTGACCACGCATAGAGGCTTCAGAATAAAGGCACTCGACCTCAGGAGAGGTTGGACTAGGAATCAAACACCCAACAATACAACAAAACAGAGAAGTAAAAAAGAAAGAAAAGAGAAGAAGCACCAATATACAAGAGGAGCAGTCTGGACCCAACTGCTAGATGGCAAGATTATGCACACCTTGTGAAATCCAGACATGTTTCATACTGCAAAAGTCCATTTGCTTGCAGAGACTTTCTGGAAAGAATAACAGTCGGTCTGGGAGCTTTGGCATGAAGGTGGACTTTGACCCTGTTCGCTTACATTGCAGAAGTGAAACAGCTCTCTCCCTTTAGTTCAGCAAATCATCAGCACCCCAACAAAACTGTCCACTAATTATTTTTCATAGGAACTACAGTCTACAAAGTCCTCCACTCAGTATTTGTTCCTCGTGTACAATCTAGTGAAAAGGGTCTTAGTTTCCAGGGGATGTGCCTGACGGCCCTAATCTATTGACTGTAGATTGTCTACAGGGCAAAAGAAATATGTAGGTGTAGAGTTACAACATCAGAGAAATATTTTCCCTAAAACCATAAAAATAAAGTTCTTGAGGACAAATGTACAACACTTGCAAATACTAAAAGGAAGTGTTAGATTTAATAGCACAATAAGTGTGTGAAGTAGAAAGCTAATTATTTATGTAATGCATCCAAAGGGAATACTACGCAAATAGTCCAGACAACCCTTATTAGTTTGCAATGGCTTTCTTTAAAAACCCCAAATGCTCTCTCTGTGGTAGTGTGGTTGAACAGTTTAGGCTTATCAAGTGGGAGTGTTAAGCATCTGTTGAACACACAGTCAATAAACCTGACACACACTCAATAAGGAAATCCAAGACCCATTTAAAAAATATATATATATTTTTAGATTAACTTAGACACCAGGATCTTCGGGATCAGGTAAGTAGCGATTTTCAGAAACAGAAAATACAGCTGTCAAATTTGAAGAATGAGCCGCGAATGTAGTAATATTATCCTATGGGAGAAACATACACCGCATAGATATACTTTCAATCGAGTTACAGGGTTGTTCTTCTGGACTTACGGTGAGTAGGGGCCAAGGTCCTTAAACCACCAGCAGTTTTGGTTTACCTGCCCTGGTGTGTCCTGATGCAGAGCTCATGGTCGCAAGGATAGCCTAAAAGAGTACCACTGAAGTCAATGGGGAAACCTGTAACAGGAAAAAGGGTGCAAGTGGGGACTGGGAGCACAGTCCGGCAGATGCCAAAGGGGGGGGCGCTGCTCTTGAGGTTTCTGGAGCAAGGGTGCACCGTCAGTATGCTTGGACTTGGGCTGTTGGGCTCGAGTGCAGAGGTGTTTTTCAGTGGTTCGCTTGCGTTGGAAGCTTTAACTTTTTTGGTTGACCAGGATATTGGGAGTAAACAGTACCATTCTCGACGATGGCCTCTCTGATGCTGCAGACCCGCATTGATAGGTCTGTTTTGACAGTGTTGGTGTCGAGACTGGACTCTGAACAAGTCTTGGCTGCTGCAAGGGCTCCGGTGGTTCAGAAGTATGAGTTACTTACCTTCGGTAACAATGTATCTGGCAGAGACGATTCTAGCCGCAGATTCCTTCACGTAGAATCATTCCCAGGCGCAAGACTGGACCCGGAAACCTCCCTGCCACAGCATCCCTGCGCACCGGGGGTGGGGCGACATCACGTGACTCCGCCTAGGCGTAGTCCACGCACGTGACGTCAGCGAGATCACATAAGATCCGGCGCTCCTACAGCAGTTTTCTTCAGAGAACTATTCCACACCACAACGCGGAACCTCCATACAAAAAACTGTGGAAGCATGGGAACAGTGGGCTAAAAGCAGAAAATGTGGAAAGACATGGTGACTAACACTACCCACAGTAGTGTTACACCGCAGAACCCAAGTCAGGGAAAGAAGAAGCGAGCAGAGCCCTGCACAACCACCCTGCCAGCACATAGACTGCCTCCCACCTCTGTGCCCCGCATGCAAGTAACATGCGTAAGGACATGGTACACGTAGGAAACCCCCCAGCCCCATCCTGAGCAAGGAAGGGGACCAGTCCCAACACAGACAGGGACAACAACTCCAAGCCACCCCAACAGAAAGGGCAACCACCCACAAGGGACAAGGGCAAGACATGGCCAGATGACCCTTAAGCAGAGGATTAGCAGGGAGGGAGAGAGGACAGGATAGAAAGCAACCCCCCCCCCCCCAAACCTAGAGTAGCCAGAGTAGCAGGGCACCATAACACCGGGACCTCATCCTGCAAAGAACCAAGGAGGTATGAATCGCCCCCAGACAGAGCCACACGTCAAGAACAAAGAAGGCACTCACAGGAGATACAGCTCCACACCGGGAGGCGAGTACCGAAGACCAACCTAAGGGTCCTCGCAGAATAGGGGAGGAAGGGAGTAAAGGAATCTGCGGGTAAAATCGTCTCTATCGGATACATCGTTACCGAAGGTAAGTAAATCGTACATCTGATCGAGACTACTAGCCGCAGATTATGCACAAGATAGGTCTTATGAAGCTTAAACTAATGAAGGCTGGGCTGTTACAGAGGAAGTGGAAAGAAGCACACAAGGGATAGCTGGGAAAAAAAAGAAAGTATTTGCAAAAATGGAATAAAGCAAGCACATTACTAAAGAGGCTGTGCGTCTGAGGAGGGACAAACACATAAGAGGAAGGGAAATCCACACAAGGCAACAACAAAAAAGCAAATTAATGAAGAGTGACAACAAAGCCAAACCAATGGCAAGCAATGGATGGGCTCTAAGTCCACTGTAAATTCACAATAGGTTTCTCAGAAGCAGACAGCTTGCACCTTCATGTTCTTGAGACCTAAAATCGAATACAAACGCTGTAGCAATGTTGTGCCTGAAAGTACGTTGTGCTAAATTGTACAGAAGTGAACATGTGAGCTTTCGGAGTTTTACAAGTCAGTTATGGTTTGAAGCCTGCCATCAGCACACTAAAAGAATTCCCCTGAATATTGTTTTTCATGGCTGTCTCTTGGGTTACTAAAATGAAGTCACACTGTGCGCTGGGGCACATATCACAAAATATGCCTGGGCAATAAGCATAGGCATAGAAAATGCAACATCAAGGGGACGTATTCACTGCACAAATTGTCAACATAAAATAGAGATCCACACAACAGTACAGCTGTTGTCCTTCAGTAGGGCTGTGTGACTGTTGTGTTAGTTTAGGTTCCTGAGAGTATCGTTTTCATGCTTTCACTCTCCCTTAATTTGATAATGGCTGGTTGTGCTTATGGGGTGTACAGCGGTGTGACGAAGAACTCTGGGAACCGCTCCCTCCCTGAGCACAGAAAGAGGTGAAAGAGACCAGCAAGCATGATTCAGCCCAGCGGGTGGTGGAGGCAGACAACAACACGACAGCGGGCATTGAGAACAAGCAACCACCCACCGCGTAGCACGCAGGAGTCCAACCACTGACAGATCAAAAGTCGTAAAAGAAAAGAAAAGGATTAATATTCAGCCCATGTGTGCAGTTATGCCCAGTGCATTCTGGTAAGTGTAGTCCAACTATCCTGATAAGTAAGACAGTCTCATTTATGTGATGGGATTGTGAAGTTTCACCGGTATCTTCACCTTATGTTTTCTGACATAGCATACGAAATCTGTTTAGTAGAACCGCTTGCGCATCTTTTATTGTCCTACCTCTTCTACTGCAAAGGTTGATGCGCTGCACACATGCACAGCATCATGCCCGTATTTTTAACCCCCACATAATAGACTATGATTAGGAGACCAGAAATATGGAGATAGAATAGTACATGATCATGTCCTCTAATATTTGGAGGTACTTAATTGACATTAGTATGCTTTTGTAGAAACCATTGAAATACAGTTTATTTTAGAAAGTACAAATATAAAGAGAAGCTGGAATGGTTACAGCAGCAATTGCATCAAAACAAACTTAACCAGATTCAGTATTGCACAGCTTTACTAAACATTCGGTGGTTGTCAGACCTTACTATGAAGGCAGCTATGCGAATGATCACTTGGGGTACAGTGAGCCGCAAAGAACCCCACTGCAGGTATTATAAATTGATTCAGTCCTCAGCCAAAATAAGTTGGAAAAAGCAGTGCCCTCCGAGGGTAGTGGGAGCGGGCATACACTGTTGTGAGAAGGATGAATAAAAGATTGAGTAAGCGGCCACAAAGGTTTCATGGCAGGAACATGAGCAGAGGCAGGGCAACCAAAAAAAAAAAAAAAGAGTGCTCTTGAAGTTTGGGAAAAAACATGTAGCAAATAAGCACATGTAGCAGGGGCAGTCCTCATGTGAGGATACTAAAGCCTAAAAGGAGTGTCTAGCAAGCCTATCCAGCAATCAAAAGCGGGCATTTACGAAGGACAGCAAGGGAAGCCAATTGAAAACATGGGCGGGCTTAAAGCCCATGTTCTATAACAGCTCGACCTAAAAATCTAATTTTGGAGAAATTTACAAACAGAGCACATCCTAAAGGTATGCATTTCAAGATCTTATTATATGTAATAAACATGCAATGGCAAAGCCAATAGGTTTCGCTTATGCGTAATCTATTATTTTTGTCAATGTTTTTTGTGAAGTAGTGTGGCTCACTGGTTAGAGGCGGCAGACCCGAGAGCAGAGGACGGTCCGGGACCAGGGTTCGATTCCCGGCGCGGCAGGTTTCTGGACCAGGGTCAGCGGACTCGATAATTCTCTCGCCTCGGTGCCCACTCTGATCAGCGATCACACTCGGCAACACTGGGCATTAGCTTGCCTCATCTTCACTAACGGCCCCACCAGACCGCCGGGGATGCCTGGTCTCACCCTGGAGATACCCATTAAGGGACCATCTCTCAGGGAAGCCAGGAAGGGCTTCGCAGCGGTCGAAGCGCCTTGGGACCCTACGGGTAAGTAGTGCGCTATATAAATGCCTATACATTTATACATTTACATTTACATGTTGCAGATGACTAGAATAAAGATGTGAAATAAAGGGAAGAGGTGCCAACTTCAGGAACTAGCTTAGAGTCTGTTTCGGCTCGACATCCTGTGATCCTTTTCAAATAATGCAATTGCACCAGTGCCATAAAGAAGTGTCTTCGTGAAGTACAACTGTTGCTCTTATAAGGAACTGAAATTCTTTATAGAACTGTAGAGAACTTAAGTGTTTTTTTTATTAAGTCTTTCTGTTCTGAGAAAAAAGATGATCCGTGCACTTTTGAGTGTGTGCCAGTGTGGATGCCTGCGAGGGAGGAAGCATGTGAGGGGATAGAGGAAGGGTCAGAAAGTGCTGCGTGGCACACACTGCGCCACAGGGAGCACTGGGACAGTTGTAGGGAGCGGGGATATATTAACCAGAGCTGGTTCTGAGTGGAGTGTAGTAGTAAAATATAAAATATGGTATTCCTAGACCTTTTGTCCCCTGTACCGCTGCACCATTCAAATCATGACCCCAAGGACAGTAAATGGGCCATAAACAGCGTAAAGTCCCTAAGATCACCCAATGCTAGGCAGACATGGAGACTGAAATGCAGTTTTGTATTTTGGTCCTAAAAAGGCAGTTGAACAAATTAAATGGGCTCAACCAAGATGAATTTTGCAAAATAAAGTGTTAAATATGAAAAAGTCTCTGCAGAAATTCCAAAAATGGATTTTATTCGCATGCAGGACTGTCATCTTAGTAGTACATTAGATTAAACCAGTGCAGTCTGTAAGCACCCTCCTGAAATTTTCATGTGACCCCCTCGTTTTAAACAGGCAAGCAATTATTTACGTGATGAAATTAAGTAAATAGTACAACAGACTAAATCTGTGCAAGATTTTTTTTTCTGCTAGTTTTCAAACATTATTTTAGAAACGTTTCATCATTAATATATTGCAACCTGGAATAAGAGTTAGTAAAATACCTCCTACTAAGGAGCCCAGTTTGACATGAAACAGGTGTGTCAGGGTAAGGAGCAGGCCCAATGATGAAGCATGCTACTTAGATGGAGTGGTGTGGCTCACTGGTTAGAGGCGGCAGACCCGTGAGCAGAGAACGGCCCGGGACCAGGGTTCAATTCCCGACGCGGCAGGGTCGTGAACCAAGGTCAAAAACAGACTCGATAATTCTCGCCTCAGTGCCTACTCTAACCAGGGAACACACTCGGCAACTCTGGGCATTAAGCTTGCCTCATCTCTACAACGGCCCCCCACAGACGCCGGGGATGCCTGGTTTCACCTTGGAGATACCCAGAAAGGGACCATCTCAAAGGGAAAACCAGGACGTCCATGGAGTCGCAGTGCGCTTTACAAGTACACCCACATTTACATGTATGACGGTCTGACGTCCTTTAAATGAGATGGCATTAAAAACATTGTATTGACTGATTTGTAATTACTAAGTAGTAATCTGATTCCTTCCATCCAGGGTTCATCATACCTCAGGACCTGATCAACTTTTAAACGTGGTGGGTCGTACAGTATCTAAATTCCAGCCAAAAATAATAAGAGGTCTGAAAGCTGGATACCAAACTTTACTTCCTTGAGGGAAATGAATGACCTCCCGCGCATTTCCTTTGTCAAAATAATCTGACTCTTCCTCCTTTTTCCTCCGATTACTCCCTTTCTTTCCACTCTGCTCTCGGGCAGAGTGTGATGTTATAAAATAATTACCTCCCTTCAAGCCCCTTAGGAACAGCATACCCTTTTTGCAAAAAAATCAAATAATTCCCGGCACAAATTTATGTTCCACCAGCCAACCTGCAGATGTGCACTTACCTCTCTCAGCCCAGTTCCAAGTGAGTCACTTGTGATTAAGTGCTGTATGAAAGCACTGCCCTCCCAGCAGCCTGCATATGGGCTGCTTACTCAGGGGCTGGTGACAGCCACCACAGGGAGGTGGGTAGTGCTTAAACTGGACAGTGGTAAAAGGTTAGAATACTAATGAGCTTCAGTGGCTTTTAGACATCATGCCCCTGTTCTTGTAATTCTATTTCCACAGTGTTTACTACCGCAGACAAGGCGTTGTTGGTCATGTCACTGCTGCTGGCTCGCCACAAATTACTTTAGTGACAGCAAATGGAGGGCTGCCAGGCCTTCGGAGAAAAAAAATAATATTAATGGCAGGCAATAGTCTGATCTTATACAGTAAATTGCGACCCGTTTAGTAAATGTGGTAAAATAAAGAGAATTTTGGTTGCTGTAATAATAAAATTTGATTTTTTTTAAATAGATATGTATTCAACAGATCTATTATTGCCAAACAATATCTTTATTGTTACTGAACTTAATGGAACTCATTTATCAATAGCAGAAAATATAAGTGAACCCTCACAGATTTCAGCCTGTGAGCGGTGTCAGACAGAGATCCCTCCAGTGTATGCATTAGACCACTTAGCCTGGTACTGCTGATCATCTCACCATGTGGCGTGTTGATGTCTTTTTGACATCAGCACTAGGATTCTTTCAAACACAACAGTGTGCGCATCTTCCCGTCAACCGAGTGATGTTCCCGGTTTCAGATTTACTTGTAGAGCTGTGCAGTGTTCGTTTAATAGTTATTTTTTGCAGAGTTCTTTATTGGTTCTTCCAACAAAAGTGTGTTACTGTCTCACTGCCCCAGACCGGCCTGCTGGCCTCATTCTCCCAGCGATTCTCAGCAAATCTGTTTAATACTTGCTTACACTACCAAGATGTGGCAGGATTTTTTTTAAGCCCCGAACAAGTTTATTCTTATATGTAAAAAGTGGGTGTATACATTAACTCATTTATGCAATGCTTTGCTTATTTGTTTATGAAGCCCGTAATGCTTCTGCTTTATAAAATGTTTTCTCATACTGTATGCTACAGGATGTGGCTCACAGCTAGACCGCCAACTTTGGAGCTGGGAAACCAAGGTACGAGCCTCGGGGTCGACTCCACAACCTGTGAGTCTACGCAAATCGCGTGTGTACACATTTTGGGGAGAGATCTGATTTGACACGCCCATTGCACGCCCTAATTGAGTGCTTGAGTGTTAATGACATTATTTGGCCCGCCAGTGGTGTTGATGGCCTAGGAAATGGAACCTCCAGTAACGGTATTGCCCAGCGCGCGTCCTCCTCCAGAAGGCCTCCATCTAGCAGGCCTGCCAGTGACTCGAAGTGGCAATTGAGGTCACCCCCAATCACATGCTGGGCACCGCTGGGGATGAAACTTATAAATGAGGAGAGTTCCTCAACTGTTTTAGACTCCGCGGAGACACCCACTGGTCTAGAATATACATTGACCAGTGCAAGCTTGGAGCCATTGGTCCATTCCAGAAGTGCACACTGGACGTCATCAGATAATGTGTTGAGGGTCTTTGCCGTGCAGCCTAGGTGGGAACCCACCCAAACTGTAAGGCGTCTCTTCTCCTCCTCCTCCCCCCCTTTCCCCCCCCCTCTCCTCCTCCTCCCCATCTCGCTGGTATGGAGAAGGAGGCATAGCCAGTACGTGACTTGTGCTGTCTGGCCCATGTTTCTTGGAAAAAACACACCTTTCCCATCTATAAATGCTCCCCATTCTGGGCAATCGATCTTGTTACAAAGGCCTGCCAGAATCCAGGGCAATATTGTTAAAGGGCCCTGATTAGTATAATTAGCGGTACCCCTCCTGTCCCCGTTCGAATCTCTCGTAGTGGGTTCCACAGCCTCCTGTGCCACATCAGAAGAAGGTTGGCCTTCCGGCTGGGTAGGCTGAAGAGTAAGAGTACAGGGATGAAATTCTGCGTTGTTTATAACTGTTTTGTTATTACTCTCAGCCTGCCTGGTGCGTTCGCTGGTACTACAGCGATCCACGTCAAGGTTCATTATAAAAGGCCCCCTAGGTTTTGTCATGTTGCTGCAGCCTATTTGTTCCAGACCACCCTCCCACACCACATAGGGGGGGCATCAATCGACCATGTCCAGGGGGCTAAAACGGTTACGGCTCAGGAGGGGGCCTGGTAGTTAAATATTAGCATTCCCATCCCCGATCCTACCACTCCCACCCCTAGAACACACTCTTGTCCAACCATCCTCCACCTCCCCACTAGGACTCCAAGAACCAGGCCGGGAGAATAAAGACAAAGGGAGGGACTGAATAACAGTATCAAGGTCTCGATATGGCCAGGAGCATATGTGGGAGACTGTTCTCGGATCTCGAAAACTTAGTAGAACGCAGTCCCCATTAATATTTTTAGTGGTGTTGCCTATCCACTGCACCCTTCAAGATCTCACTGGAGATTGGGGGGTGGGGGGAAAGGAGGGGGGGGGGGGGGGGGAGGCCTATTCTTACTCAGCCAGCTAATGACCTTATTTTTCAATGACTGGAAGGATTCCCTGGCTGAAGCCTCCAACACTGGGAACCCTGTTAATACGACCACAAGGGGACTCGCTTCCGGAGGTAAATTCATTGCCAACTTGTTTGCAGACAGCCAACTGGATGAGTTTCCCTTTGGGCGATTTGGTCAGAATCCATCTCTGTCCTTGGGATCTCCGCCAATGATTGCATCGGGGCATTAGTAATAGTAATAGCAGGGGGCCTTTGTGCTGTAGCTCCTAAACCTGACGGGGAATTAGAGATGTGAATTTGGGAACCCCCTGACCTGGGTGAGTAGCGCGCTTTACAAATTTCTAACTTGACTTGACCCTCCCAGCCGCAGAAGCCACCGCAGGAGAAAAGAAGGCTATGTATCTGTCTAGAAAAAAGATGTTTCTCTTCCCAAGTTTCTTGCAGACAAATAACCGGATAAGCCTCAACAAGCTGCACCCAGTTGTGGTCATTAAACTTGGAGGGCAAGACCGGGATATTCCAATATATATCCAAGATACCAGCTTCAAGTCTGGGGGACTGCTAGTCAGGATGTCCGTAGGGATGATTTGTGCACAGGGTGGAATGGGGATGGATCAGGAGATCGCAAGTATCAAGGTTACCTAGGGGAGCAAATCGATTAAATGTGTTCAGCGCTGGAGACATCAAAGGAGCAGGGAAAGGCCTGCCCCAGCCAACCTTATTTCCACACAGGTTGACAAACTATTTCAGGCTTATAGAACAAACCAGGGGGAGGGCCGGAAATCTAGATGGTCTTGATGATCTGAATGTGCCTAAGATGATCAAAACACGTGCGGTAATGGCGGGTTTATTAAAGTTCACCACAAATCAGTCCCATGCTCACCTGTTCACATCAGTGCCCACCCAGTTTACCCTTCACACCATTTTAATAGATCCATAGATATCCATGCCTAAATTGGAATAAGAGTTAAACCAATGAACTACTTTGATTTTCAACTCTATAGGATTTCAGAGTTGGCTTGGTCAAGGGATGGCCGACATTCCCGAAGACCACAATGTAGGGCGTTGCCTCAGATGACAAGTTAATTACAACCCCTGTCTTAGGGTAAGAAGGGTGTACTGCTAGTGGAATCCAGGCCCTGCAATGGGTGCTAAAGGGTCTGAGGAATCAGAAGCAACACCAGATGACATCCTTACAGCCTGGGGTTAAAAAACTGACTCACTAAGGTGCTCTGTCAGTCTCTTTGGGTGGGCTAAACAGGTCTTACTAGAAACACCACAGGGTGGATTACTTCGTCCCAGCGAAGGGTCTGCTGGATGTTTCATGCAGTCCAAGATCTGTGATAGCCTGGATTCCATCAGCACCCGCCTAGACATAATAGAGTCAAATTTAGCGTTCAGGGCAGCATTAAATTAACGCAAGTGGACATCCGACAAATGATCTAAGCAATGAGAAGAGCATGACGTTGGCTCTATTACACACCCACAGTTTCTGAGTTACACCCTTGTTTTGGGGCAGCTGCAAGTCTCCTGCGCTTACACCGTGGACTTGCAGCTAAATTTAAATAGATAGGATCCTTAACTTAAGCTGCTGATGCACCCATTCTCATAGGGGAGGCTATGATCACAGAGGAGCCGTCCTGGTCGCCCACGGAGAGATTAAATGCAATTGTGCTAAAACTCTCCTAGAACAAAATGGGGACATTAGAAGGATGCGGGCAGACAGGGGAAGGGAGATCTGTGGTTAGAGGCAGCCTCCGTTCAGCCAGCTTAATCTCTTTCGATACATCGTCAACTGCTCGCGCCAGGAAGCCATCAATAGTGGTAATTCATGGAGCCAAGTGGGGACACTGGTTTAGGGCAGTTGCCTTTCTTTTCCCCATGGTCCACTCCACCTGGATCGTGCTGCAGTGAAAACAAAAAAAGTCAGCTCACCACACAAGGGATGCCCTCCGCAATATGCCTCTGACTGTACCCTCTGCAGTCCGGCTCTAGAACCCCTCTAGAATGTCCAAGTCATCGCCTGTTTAAGATTCACCCTAAGTATATGATCGAGCCCAAAACCCTCGAATTTTGGGCTTTACCTGCACGAATTTTGGGCTTTACCTGCAGGTACACAAACAGCCGTTGGTAAAATTGGGAGAATGAACTACATCCAGCAAAAAAAAATCAAGGGGCTCACCCAGCCTCTTTCAGGCGCTGATGGGCACAGGTTGGGCCCGCCCTTGGTCCAGGCGTAGCAGGTGTGCGTCCAGAATCGCAGGAGGCAAATGAGCACTATATAGCACTACGGGAGACAGACTCCACCTCCACTTGTCACTTGTTGGCGCTCTCAGGCACGGTATTACTTGAACTTGGAATCTCCTCCAGGCTGGCAATGCAGTCCAGGATCCTGCATCGCAACGGAGAATGGGCTTTATGTATCACTAGGTTAGACAAGCTCTGCCTCCCCTTGTTGGCGCACTCCGGCACGGTGTTGCTGGAACTTGGCGTCCTCTCCAGGCTGGCAATGACAGCAGCATTACAGGATTCCTTGTCATCAAAGCGCCCTGTTAACAAAGCTACTATGCCCAGCAGTGTAGATTCCCCAACTGTGAGTACTACTGACAGTGGCTTTGAAATGTTGGAGACTGTGCTTACAGAGGACCGCCGGGACGCATCCCCCTTTAAGTCCTGACACTGCTACTTGTGTGGCTTCCCCGCTATTACCCTCTTCCCTTTTTTAAGGATGCACAAGTGACCGCCGGACGTTGGTTTTGTAACTGTGTGAGATTGCTGTCAGCTGGGGACACTGATCACTCTGGAAGACTCGGTGACCCACTACCACTTTAACATACAAAGCACTGACGTTAACATTTAGAGACTTGAGGCCAGGTAGGCGAGATTAACCTGGGACACGCTGTACTCCAATTACTGGTGGCCATGGGCACCACAAGAAACTTAGTGAAATGATTCTATCAATCACTACTGGGAATGGTCCAGAAGCCGGAGGTAGTGATCCAGGAGAGATGGGTAGCGCTGTGTGGGCGGGAACTCGTGGACTCAGAATGAAGACAGGCCTTGGCATACTCCAAAAGAGCCTCCAGAAACAGGAGGCTGAAATACACCAAATTCAATGACGTCCACATGACAGACTTGACACCCCATACTTTACAGGTCATCTACAGTGAGGAATCACGAGCCTGCCCAGATGCACATTTCTATATATTGATTTTGGCCACTAGACATGGAGTTGCCCCATCCTGCATCCGTTCTGGGAAACGGTGATTTATACAATTAATACCACCCTCAAGTGCATGCTTGATTGCACAGTGGAGACCTGTCTATTAGGTCCATTTCCTAGGCCTTGGGCATGAAGAGTGGGCACTAGATTCCTAGATCTGGACCTGGCATTGGCTAAGCGACGAATAGCAATGACGTTTAGGTCAGGGTGGGCTCGGTGGCTACAACTTGGGTAAAGGTCGTCATGGCTTGGTATAGGGCTGACTAGAGATCTCTGATCAGAGGATGCCGGTGGAGTGCGACACCAATGGTGAATTGTGAGCGAAAGTAGTGGAGCCCTGGGAACACCTAGAGGAGGATTCAGGAGACGGTGTGGAGAAGGTATACACCATCCGAGGGGCTCGGAGTGAACTCTCTGGGAGAGACAGATGGCAACGACCCACTAGAAGGTGGGGATGGCGGCAACCGCAGCAGTGTCTTCTCTCATAGCTGCAAGTGTGCAGAAATGGGGAGGCTATGCCCCCCATGATTTGTCCTCCCTGCCTCTCCCACTAGATGGCTAACCGAGGACAATAAGCAAACCTGACCTTACACCCCCACTCACGGGACAGTGAATGGCCCCCCAATATGTTTGTATGGAATACTCCAATGTTACTGCATCAGATTGCCAAATAGACCGCTGGAACTGTTTAGATTGGTTTTATCTTAGATTAAAGAAATGTAACATTTTGCCCACTACGATTCCCACTGACAATACCACAGAATGTTAGCATGCGTACATATGTAGCCTAAATGAAGCAATCGACACGAGTCCTAGATCTAACTGAACAGTGAGGTTGAATGACTCATACCACAGCACTATAGAGGAAATACATAGACCACGGAAATCACAAACCCCTTTTGTATTATCTGAAGCACAAGTGATCGGACACAAAGGGTAGAATATTTTAGTGTTAAACATAACTCTGTTACCAAACACTTATACTCTGTACAATATAAAAGCAGATGTACCAATTATATGTGCTTTTATCTGCAGACTGACAGCATGATGAGACCGCCTTAATGCATATTAGTTGTAAAACTGTTTTCATGAACAACTACTGCATAATCTAAATGCCCATAAAAATATGTTTAAAAAAAAAACAATAAACAAAGACCTTTTAACATTACCGTAATAAATCCCAAATATTAGTTGAAGGGTAGACTTCGACTCCTTTCTTGAACCATTATACACCATCAATGTTCAGGACAATCTCAACAGTCATGCAGAAGACATATGTAACTGGCCGACTGTAGTATGCTACTCGCATACCCCTCTTCAAAATTCCAAATAAGCTAGGTGTCATGAGGCTTCTAAAAGGTTCTCGGAAGACCTAAAAATAGCAAATTCTTCACCCCGCCAAGGAGAACAAAAAATTGGCGGTGCATCTACTCAGCAGAGGATAAGGAAGTCTATTACTCCCGTCTCAAAGAATATAAAAAAATAATCAGACAAGGCAAGACTATTCCTTTCTAATAAAATCTTGGTCTACCTGAATAAGTCCAAGGACATTTTATGCATAGTCTCTGAATTGTCCAATCCTGACAGGGTGACTAGCCCCATCCAGCGAACACAGGATCTACGTAACAGTCCATTCATTCTTTAATGAGAAGATTAAAATAATAAAGTATAGCATCTTCAAAAGTTCCCCTCATAATGTTACATCTACTGAAGATTGCAATCCTCTCAAACTATATGTCTTCCCTGCTACCAGTAAGGAGGATTCTCTGAACCTATTATCAAAAGTCAAATCTGGCTCCTCCAGCGACATTTGCCTCCCAAGAATTTAAAAAAAGGTCTTATTTTCCTGACATACCCACCTCCCTCCTAAACCACCTCCTTAGCCAAAGTATGGTACCAAACATCTTCAAAGAGGTTATAATGGTTTCGCTTGAAAAGAAAATGGACTTTGACTCATTGATCTTGAAGAACTGTTGGCCAAGCTCCATTACCTTTCTCGGCTAAAGTGTTGGGGGCTCATGTTGCCAACTACCCCCATTGGGTAGGATTTCAGCTAGCTCATTCAACTAAGGCACTCTTCCTCTCAGTCACAGATGATATGCATAAACAAGCAGACAGAGGCGGCTCCTAGGCATTGGCCCTTCTTGATCGGTCTGCGGCCTGCGAATCAGTCGAACACGAGCTCTTGGTCGGCTGTGTAGGAGCAGGATTACAGAGTGCTACCTTAGCCTAGGTTGTTTCCTTTTCAAAGGACCTCTCACAATTTATCCGGCTATCCCCTTTCAACTTCCACAAGGCCCGTATAACCTATGGAATACCTCAAGGATCTTTCTTATCCCCCCCTCACTTTTTTTATTTGTACATTTGTCTGCTAGTGCACTACTTAAAAGATATGCATGACAGAGCTCATAACTATACCGGCGATTTGCAGCAGATTACCATTGACCTGCCCCCAGAATCCACAGAATTCTTCAAAAATACCAGGCTGTACATCAGCAACTGGATGAATAGCAATCATATTAAACTCAACTCTGAAATAAACTAAGATGGTCATTACATACAATACCGAAGCAAAGAGTCTAGGAGTTCTCATCGACAAGAACCTATCCATGAAACCTCAATTTGGATCTGTAACATTTTCCAGTTTTGTACAACTGCAAAAGTTTGGCAAATTTCTTACATTTGATGTCTTGGTCAAGGTCATTCTTGAGCAAAACAATATTTACATTACAAAAAGTGCAAAAACTATCATGAAATAAAAGACAAAAAAAACAGTGAAGCCCGAGACTGACACTTATATTTTGGTATCAGAACTGCCTTTGGTCAAGGACTTCTGTCAGTAGCAGAGGTGCATAATGCATTTAGGAGGACTGAACCCTCACCTCTCCCTCCTGGAATGCTCCCTGGCTAAGTCCCGCCTCTTCTGCCGTACCCACTCCATGCGAGCTTTGTCTTGCTCCTCACGTTGTTGTCTCTTCCTACGGTCGTGGTCCCGGTCTTTCTCTTTCGATCGCCCATGTTTTCCTAAGCAAGAGAAACTAATTATAACATGCACAGATACTGAAGGAATTGAAGACGAAAAGGAAAATTTAGTCTGCTCTTTAAACCTGCATGTCAGAACCTCTTAGTCTAGGTTCTCTTTTTTAAGTTTTAGTTTAGTTTTATGAGACACTTTGCAGTAAACAAAACCCAGCATCTGTTGTCCAAACTTAACAGTAAACACCAGCACAAAAAGAAGAAACAAAAAGTGTACTAGTACAGTCCAGGAAAAGATAGTGATAAGTTAAATAAATCGTCTGCCATGAAAGTAACATTGTAGGTTGCCCCAACATCAGGAGACGGGTTTACCCTCCGGCGTTTTTGTCAAATTCCTATGGACGAGTAAAAACTAAAATTAAATCTAAAAAAAGAACTGGAAGAGCAGGCCGCTGTGGGCAACAAAAATCTCTGGACACAGCAAGAGATTAGTGAACAGGGGGCTTGATGGAGAGGATAATCTTATCTATCAAAACACATTTGAAGCTAAAGATAGCTTGGAGTGGCGAAGGACCTATTAAGTATTTTACAAGCCTCATGCAGAGGCAAAAAATTAAGAAAACCGTGTTAGCCAGAAAACACTACATAGAGAGCCTTCAACCTAAAAAGCTTGCTCAAAAATATGCTGCAATTTTGTAATTCATAAATAGCACAACAAAGAAAAAAAGGCAGCTAGGGAAGAAATACCTCCTCCTTCAGTGGAATGACTGCGATGCCGACGTTTCTCTTTCCTCTTCTCATCCTTTCTGTGATGTGTTTTGCGGGATGCTTGTTGTGGGGGTTTGATTGCTAATGAGTCGTCTTCATCACCTCTGAAAGAAAAGGAAAAAAAAAAAAGAAACATTTAGTTCAGGAGGTCTTATTGATTTTGATACACAATTTTCACTCCACTACAGACGAAAGGATTTCTAGGTACCTAGCATTTCAAAATGCATAACAGTATCGAGTTAGAAGGCTGTACAGAGGGACCCTAATGGGCTGGTGTGAATACATAAATAATAAGAAAACTTGGTTAATGAGGAAAGAATTAGATTTGAATCATTACGGTTAAGTACTAGAGAGGAAAAAGGATGAAAAGCCTCAAGAGAGGATAAAGCCAGGAGGAAATTATGGAATGTGGACAGACAAAAGGCTGGCCTTTATCCCATTAGAAGAGATGTATCGGCTAAAGAAAACTCGGTGTAAAAAGAATCATAACCAGCTGCACAGTGATTTTATAAAGGCAATATGTGGCCTAAAAGCGGATTTCAACACCTTTTTTCAACAAACGGGAGCATTCTGTATCTTATTCAAGAATGGTAAAAGGGAAACCTTAATTAACAGCACAGCTTGCATAAAAAATACAATAATTATGGAAAGGTGCTGTGTTTTTTTTTTAGGAGGGCGGGGATGGAGGAGGGGCATTACCTGTAATCTGAAAAGGCATAGCTACATTTATCATATTTTGAATACGTAGCCACGAATTAAAAAAAATAGAAAGGAACTCACAGGATGACAAATACAAATTTTGCAGTAAGAGCAAAAGAGACCGCATCTTGGAAGTTGCAGAAAATATATATATCAAGTTGCAAACCATTAACTCAACTTTTTGTGCAAATATTTACCTCTTTGTACTGTCCGAGTCTCTTAACTGCAAGAGGTGTAAGGTGGATCAGCAGTGCCCAATTATACAGCAAAGTAATTTTTAGCAAGCTTTAGAAAGATGTTAAACAGTTGTTTGCTTCTGGCTGCTAGGTTCTAATTCTACATACCAAATCTAATTATCTGCTCACCCTAATTTGACAGCTCCCATAAGATATTCTTTCTCCACAAAGGTAGAAGTATTATGGAATATGCACCCAGTCATGCAATGTAGCTATTAGCAAGGAAAAATATATTTTGCTTTATAAGCAAGAAACTATCTTTTCAGAACATGTTTCGCATGATGCAATTAAGATTTACTATTGAGTTAGTGGGCCACTGACATTGGGAAAACTGCATTTGTGTAGTCCCTGAAACTGTTTAAACATGAAGACTGAGTTATGTAAACATTCTAGGATGTCCAGACAATTTACTTCGAGAGCCCGGAGGCTTTTCTGGGCTGAGATCACGAACAAGGCTCTCTTAGGAACAATAGTATTTTGCCTGGTTACACTTTCTTAGGAAACATATTTTTAAGTGCTTATCGCCTGTGTCTGCAAGTTGTTCAGGTGGATCATCAAAACCCTTACCTACTACAGTATTCAGTGAAATTCCATGCAACAAAATACTTGTCTGTGGGATGTAGCAGTGTAATAACTACCAATACCTGAAAGCCTATTGTATTTAACAAATTCCTTTCACAACACATAGGTCGGATCTACTACTATCTTTGTCATTAGGTTTTGTAATAAACAGATCCTATGAAATCTAGAAGGACTTTTCCAGATGAAACCTTTACACCTTAGAACACCACCAGCCTAGCCTATTCAAGTGCATGTCATATACAGAGTTATAAAATTACTAATATGTCGAAAAATACAGCTTCCGAAACAATAGACAACACCTCTGAACAGGCTTAACAGCCATCACAATGAAAACCCCCTGGGCTTATCAGGGAGGGTAGCCAATACCAACACCTTTTTATCTAGTACAGTAATCTGATATTACATTTAACAAAGTACCAGCCTATATAGCCTGTAACACCATGTGATAACAGCCAGCTGTTGAAGGCTTAATGGAATTTACAAATGCTTTTCATAATTAATAAGCTAGATCAACTGCCTTTGTCATGTTTAATAATAGGCAGACTAGACCTGCGGTATGGGACAGTGCTCCAATCAGGTGTTGTCACCATAACCAACCCATGCCTGCTGTTTTGAGCATAACCTTTTCTACAGTTGGCGAAGCAAAGCACTATCTCTCATAAGAGGGTCAATTATGAATTCTCACAGAGCAAACCTATATCCATGGCCTGAAACGGAAACCTACAGTAACCAACATGAAATGCCTAATACAGTAATCTGTGAGACTCCAGTATTTTCTTACATGATCAGTAGACTGTGTGGATAACAATACACATTTAAATGCCTACTGATATATTGACATATTATACTGACATAACATTATGTACTATCATATATTTCATAATAAACTGATCTAGAATATAGTCAAACGAATTGGCTTGCCACCATAACCAACCCAGTCCTGCTGTACTGAGAAGAAGCTTTGTCACAAGCCAAACCATGCAACACAAGCAGCAGTCCTTTTTGTGAAAGAACACGTTTGGCCCAATCAAATCCTGTCCTCAAGAAAACCAACATGTGGGTGGAGTCTAG
>NC_141693.1:301618874-301621374 GCF_964263255.1 Lissotriton vulgaris
TACACATATATATATATATATACATACACATATATATATATATATACATACACATATATATATATACATACACATATATATATATACATACACATATATATATATACATACACATATATATATATACATACACATATATATATATACATACACATATATATATATACACATACACATATATATATATACACATACACATATATATATATACATACACATACACATATATATATATACATACACATATATATATATATATATACATACACATATATATATATATATATACATACACATATATATATATATACATACACATATATATATATATATATATACATACACATATATATATATATATACATACACATATATATATATACATACACATATATATATATACATACACATATATATATATATACATACACATATATATATATACATACACATATATATATATACATACACATATATATATATACATACACATATATATATATACATACACATATATATATATACATACACATATATATATATACATACACATATATATATATACATACACATATATATATACATACACATATATATATATACACATACACATATATATATACATACACATATATATATATTACCTACTGGCGATAGCCAGTAGGTATATATAGTTAGGATTTTTTCTCTATGGGACTTTTGAAAATTCTATGCCTAATAACTTTGGCGTTTGTGGACGGAATCGGCTGAAATTTTCAGGAAAATGGCACATTTTGTTTCTGAGCAGCTCCTGGAAATTTGGGGGGGGTTCGTCAAGGGGGGGCTGAGAAAAAAGGGGGGTCCCAAAACGCGATTTTCCCATGTTAATTTCCATAGGGCGGTTGGACTCACTTTTAGCCCGAACGGCTGAATGGATTTACACGAAACTTGGCAAAATTGTAGGGACTGTTAGCCCGATGTGCCTTTGCTAGGTCTCAATATATGTGCTTCAGTGGATTTTGAGAAATTAACGTTTAAATCAAGATATATATCTGTAACAGCGCTCCGGGCAGCGATCCGGTTCGCGAACTTTTCGCGTATCGGAACTTTGCGATGCGAAGCTGATTGGCTCTCCGGTGTCTGTCAACATTCTAAACAGTCCGTAGCGGCCGCCATCTTGTCTCTCGGTAGGATCGAGAGACAAGAGGAGGCCAAAACAAAGGGGGAAATGTAGGAAAGGGGGCAATGTAGACCCCTTCTGACCCCCTAGGATTGATGAGGGGGATATTATAGAGCCACGCGGGGCAAAAAAAAAAAATCCGATTTTTTCGCCGTAAAGACGCGTCTTGGTTCGCGAACCGGGCAGCTAACCGGGCAGCTAACCGGGCAGCTAACCGGCAGCGTAACGTGAGTCGGAGGAGTAGCTGATTGGCTGTCAACATTGTAAACAGTCCGGAGCGGCTGCCATCTTGTCTCTCGAGAGACAAGATGTGGTGAAAAACGAAGGGGGAAATGAAGGAAAGGGGGCAAGGTAGACCCCTCCTGACCCCCTAGGATTGATGAGGGGGATATTATAGAGCCACGCGGGGCAAAAAAAAAAAATCCGATTTTTTCGCCGTAAAGACGCGTCTTGGTTCGCGAACCGGGCAGCTAACCGGGCAGCTAACCGGGCAGCTAACCGGCAGCGTAACGTGAGTCGGAGGAGTAGCTGATTGGCTGTCAACATTGTAAACAGTCCGGAGCGGCTGCCATCTTGTCTCTCGAGAGACAAGATGTGGTGAAAAACGAAGGGGGAAATGAAGGAAAGGGGGCAAGGTAGACCCCTCCTGACCCCCTAGGATTGATGAGGGGGATATTATAGAGCCACGCGGGGCAAAAAAAAAAAAATCGATTTTTTTTCGCCGTAGAGACGCGTCTTGGTACGCGAACCGGGCAGCTAACCGGGCAGCTAACCGGGCAGCTAACCGGGCAGCTAACCAGGCAGCTAACCGGCAGCTAAGCTAAAAAAAAAAAAAAAAAAGATTCGATTTTTTCGCCGTAGAGACGCGTCTTGGTACGCGAACCGGGCAGCTAACCGGGCAGCTAACCAGGCAGCTAACCGGCAGCTAACCGGGCAGCTATATCTGTAACAGCGCTCCGGGTAGCGCTCCGGTTCGCGAACTTTTCGCGTATCGGAACTTTGCGAAGCGGAGCTGATTGGCTCTCCGGTGTCTGTCAACATTCTAAACAGTCCAGAGCGGTAGGGATTGTTTGTTTGATGTGCCTTTGCAAGGCCTCAAGATATGTGCATGTGTGGATTTTGTCTAATTAAGGTTAAAAAAATATATATATCTGTAAGCGTGCTCCGGCGCGCTTACGTTACGGGTTTGGTTTGCGCAAAAGATTCGATTTTTTCGCCGTAGAGACGCGTCTTGGTACGCGAACCGGGCAGCTAACCGGGCAGCTAACCAGGCAGCTAACCGGCAGCTAACCGGGCAGCTATATCTGTAACAGCGCTCCGGGTAGCGCTCCGGTTCGCGAA